>NC_081420.1:62113796-62173796 GCF_949786415.1 Peromyscus eremicus | reverse complement strand
CCTTTACCTCTTAAATGTTGAAATTTCAGGCGTGCACAACCATGCTTAGCTTTGATTTAAAATTTTAAAAAATCCATTGGGTAAGCATGGTGGTGCATGCCTTTAATCCTAGCACTCGTGAGGCAGAGGCAGGCGGATCTCTGTGAGTTCGAGGACAGCCTGGTCTACATAGTAAGTTCTAAGTCACCCAGAGCTATACAGTGAAACTGTGTATCAACAGAACAGAACAGCACAGCACAGCACAGCATTGGCAGAAACAACATAAATGCACTGTGTGTGTATGTTAAGCAGCACCACTGTCGTCACACTGGAAGTCTGATCAGGGCTGACCTCACTCAGCTCCTAGCCCAGACTAGCTCACCTGAGCCCTGAGCACAGCCATGGTTTCTAGGTCCTCCTCCTGCTTAGCGATGGTCTGCTTCATCTCGTCCATCTGAAGCTGCTTGGATGCCAGGGCCCGCTCTGCCAGCTCCAGCTTTTCATGGAGCTCTTGCAGCAGCGTCTTGTCCACCTTTTCTGCCTGAAAAAATACAACTTCATTCTAGAAATGCCTTTGAAACGATGCATCCTACTTAAGGAAAACAGAAAGGTTTACTTAGTAGTGACAACTCATTCAGGAAGTTGTAGTCACTTGTGACTTGCAAATAATCACTTCCTCGTTTCAAACAATTTCCTTAAAGGTAACGCTGAGTGTAGCATTGTTCACAGTATATGAGTGCAGATCTTTAGCACACATCAAACACCAGATAACTGTCAAATACACAATAATAACAAGCCCTACTCTGATGAGCTTGCCAGGCATAGATACTGTTATTTATCTTGTTATATGTTTTTACTCTATTTATTTATTTATTTATTTATTTATTTGAGACAGGGTTTCTCTGTGTAGTTTTGGAGCCTGTCCTGGATCTCGCTCTGCAGACCAGGCTGGCCTCGAACTCACAGAGATCCGCCTGGCTATGCCTCCCAAGTGCAGGGATTAAAGGCATGCGCCACCACTGCCAGGCATATGTTTATATTTAAAAGGTCTTTCCTGGGCATTATGTCTCATATGTTTAATCCCAGCACTCAGGAGGCTGGGGCAGGTGGAACTCTTTGAATTCAAGGCCAGCTTTGTCTACATAGTGAGTTCCAGGCTAGCCAAGGGTACATAGAGACTCAGTAAATAAATAAATAAATATATATATATATATATATATATATATATATTAGGTTATAATAGGTTTTTTTTTTTTTTTTTTGAGACAGGTTTCTTTGTGTTAACAGCCCTGGCTGTCTTGGAACTCACTCTGTAGACCAGGCTGGCCTCAAATTCACAGAGATTTACCTGCTTCTGCCTCCCAAGTGCTGAGATAAAAGGCATGCCCCATCATGCCTAGCTTTTTTTTTTTTTTAATGAAATAAAAAGGGCTGGGAGAGTAGCCAGTCTGAAGTGCCTGCTGTGTGTATGAGGACTTGAGTCCAGATCCTCAGCACCCATGTAAAAGCCAGATGTGATGGTGACTCTCATCTGCAACCCTAGTGCCAGAGATCCAGAGACAGGAGGATACCTGGCTTGCTGGCCAGCCAGCCTAGCCAACTGGTGAGCTTCTGGTTCAGTAAGAGAGACATTGAAAAACTAAGGTGGACTATATCAAAAAACAGCAAACACTGACCTCTGGCTTCCACATGTATACACCAGTATGCATGTGGATACACACACACACACACACATACAGAAAAGGAAAAGAAAAAAAAAACCTGGGCCTGTAATCTTAGCTATTGAGGGGACTGAGGCAGTAGGATTGCAAGTTCAGGGTCTGCTTAGGTAACTCTGGGACTCTAAGAGGTGAGGGGCAGAAGAGGAGGATGCAGCTCAATGGTAGAACTTTTGCTTAGCATGCAGAAGGCCCTAGGTTTAATCCCCACTATAGGAACAAAGGAGGGAAGGAGGGAGTGGCAAAGAGCATATTTGTAAGGATATAAATTGAAAGACTTAACTCAAAGATGCCATGGTCTGTAAATTTTATATCATGCTTGGGCATTGTTACTAATTTAAATTAAATGCTGTAAATCCAGGGTTCCAAGTTCACTGCCAGCAGGCAGGATGCCCTTGCATAATTTCGTTCAGCAGATGGCCATAGCCAGCTGTCTCCCTGCACACTGTTCACATAGGAGCCCAGGCTCTCAGCCCTCCTCCAAACAAACCGTGAGAAATAGGAAAAGCCCATGCTCTGGTAGACATCAGCACCATCACCATATACACAGCACGTTCTATCTAGGAACAGTATGAAGAGCTACAACAATTTTTTTTTTTTTGGTTTTTCGAGACAGGGTTTCTCTGTGTAGCTTTGCGCCTTTCCTGGGACTCACTTGGTAGCCCAGGCTGGCCTCGAACTCACAGAGATCCGCCTGGCTCTGCCTCCCGAGTGCTGGGATTAAAGGCGTGCGCCACCACCGCCCGGCGAGCTACAATGATTTTGACACAATTGATTAAACTGCAAAGTGATTTCTGAAACCAGACTTAGTTGAAGGGTCATGCTTTTTTTTTTTTTTTTTTTTTGTAGATATAATATTCAAATATTCAATGGTTTCCATTGACCAGGCTACGGAAGTACATTTTTTTCTCTATAAATACCTGTTTTTTGGTTAGTTCTTCAATTGTTTTCAGTGCATTATTATGTTCTTGAAGAAGCTTGTTGTGTGTTGATTGCAGAGTGGCTAACCTGGATCTATTAAAATATGATATTAAAAATGGAATCATGAGAAAAATATCACAGAAACTCATCCTCTTGTTTCCCTAACAGCCTTTGAAAACTCAAGTAGAAAAATCTCTGCTTTTACCATCCCACCAACTTTTGTCAGCTTGACACAACCTAGAGTCACCTGAGAAAAAAGTCTCAATGAGAGATCGTGTTGATCATCAGCCTGGCTCGTGGGCATGTCTGTGGGGATTGTCTTGACAACCCAGCTGGAAAGCAGGTGGTACCTGCCACTCCCTAGTTTAGGGCTCTAGATTACATAAAAGTAGAAAAAGCAAGCTGAGGACTAAGTATTCATATTTCTGCTCTTGACTGTGGATGTGACTAGGTGCTACAAGCCCAGACCAGACTTTTTTTTTTTTTAATTTTTATTTTTATTTTGCAATACAATTCAGTTCTACATATCAGTCACGGATTTCCTTGTTCTCCCCCCTCCGGCCCCCCTCACCTTCCCCCCATTCCCACCTCCTCCAGGGCAAAGTCTCCCCCGCGGACTGAGATCAACCTGGTAGACTCAGTCCAGGCAGGTCCAGTCCCCTCCTCCCAGGCTGAGCCAAGCGATCCTGCATAGGCCCCAGGTTTCAAACAGCCAACTCATGCAATGAGCACAGGACCCGGTCCCACTGCCTGAATGCCTCCCAAACAGATCAAGCCAATCAACTGTCTCACCCATTCAGAGGGCCTGATCCAGTTGGTGACCCCTCAGCCATTGGTTCATAGTTCATGTGTTTCCATTCGTTTGGCTATTTGTCCCTGTGCTTTATCCAACTTTGGTCTCAACAATTCTCGCTCATATAAACCCTCCTCATTCTCGCTAATTGGACTCCCAGAGCTCCACCAGGGGCCTAGCCATGGATCTCTGCATCCAGATCCCTCAGTAGTTGGATGGGGTTTCTAGCACGACAATTAGGGTGTTTGGCCATCCCATCACCAGAGTAGCAGACCAGACTTCTTACCAGTAGGGGCGGGAACGTGGAACTATAAACCAAGATAAACTCTTCAAAGTTGCTTTTTTTCATGATATTCTACCACAGCAACAGAAAGGAAACTAGAGCCACCACATATCAGCATTTTTCTTACCCTCAAAGAAAATGGTAACTTTCAAAAGACTGTCTTTCCCCCAGAAGATAGAATAAAAATAATTTTCATATTTTTGTTACAATACAACTCAAAAATTTAATCTTCCCAGAGTCTCCATATGATTCTCAAGTCCTACTTCCAATCTGCATCTGGACAGCTGTCCTTCCCCTCCTGGGCAAGTGCCACCCCGTGCCACACACACTCACTTTTCATCCTCCGTTTTGGCTTGCTCCATCTTGATTTCAGAGCGCATGCTCTCCACCTGCAGCTCTAACTTCTTGTTGCTGTAAACAAGTTCTTGCTTCTCATTCAGCTCTGATGGGGTTGCAGAGTTTTTCCTTTCCAGAGCCTGACACCTGAAAAAGATGAATATTTCATGAGGAGAAACAATGCTTTGACACGTCCGTGGCTTCTGTGCAAATCCTCAAAGGACTTAAAATACATAGCGAGTTAGGTCTACAGGATTTGTGAAGGCAAAATAAAATACTTTGTTCTTTTTGCTTCCTATTTGCTTTTTGTTTCGTTTCCTTCTTCCTTGCTTCTTAATGAGACATGGTGATATTTTAAACCCCAATCAAGTGGTAGCTGGCTAAGGAGCATCTCATAGTGAAAATCCCTGGGTACCTTTCAGAGTTTAAAAAGTCTGTCACAAAGACTTGGATTTCTGACAAGGATTCAGTAAGAGGAAAGGAATGCCCCCGAGCTTCTCTTAGAGATCAGAAAAAGAACTAAGGATTGGGGAGGTGAAACTGCTTGACCAGTGTGACATCAATTTAGTTTAGTTTGGTTTGCTAGCTTTGGCTAACTCTTTAACATGTTTATTTCCTTGTTTGTTTTGTGTGTATGTGTAGGGTTGTGCATGTGGAAATCAAAGGACAATTTGGAGGAATCAGTTCCATCCTTCCATCATGTGGGTCATGTGGGTCCTGGGGATGGACTAAGGAACTTGGGTTGTCGGGCTTGGTGGCAAGGGTCTGCCCACCAAGCCACCTCACTAGCCCCCTGTGCCTCCTTTTACACTGTTTAGTTCAGGCTGGCCTCAAACTGCCGACCTTCCTCCTCACCCTCTCCAGTGCTGAGATTAAAGTAATGTGCCACTACTCCTGGCTGGGTGACATCCCACTCCTAGCCCTACCTCAGTATTGGGTGCTGAACAGGGCCTTGAAGATGCTAGGCAAGCACTCCGACCCATCGGCTAAATTCTTAGCCATCAGATGTTTCCTAAAATCAAGAAAAACAAGCAGGGGCCAAACTATCAACATCTGTGTGGGTTTTAATGACTGAAGGGACCGACTGGGACGGGCCTTCTCTAAATAAATCCCCACTCGATTATTCTTATGCTCACTCCAGACATCTTTTCCTTGCTTATCAGCCTCCCAGCTCTGCACAAGGGTCACATAGGCTGGTGCTCTTCAAGCACAATCCGAGTCCTTTTGTGTCCTCATGACCCAAGTGACAACAATGGCTTCAGGCTTATACACCAACATCAAAACTCTCTTTTTTCTGAACCATATTTCAGTTAGGTCCCTGCCTTTCTTTTGGTCAGGAATACAGTAACAAAACCATTGTGATACAGTAACATACTTCGTAAATCATGCAATCAAATTAATGAGTTTTTACTTTTCTTGAAGTCTCTTCTTCATTAGCTCTGCCTCACTGAGTTTCGTGTGGGCCTCTTGAAGCTCCTTAAACAGAGAGGTCACTTGAACGTTTAACGTTTCCACTTCGCTTCCAACCTACCAACAGACAATGGCAGACATTCACACGAGGAAGCCATTCGCGAGGAAATGAACCTTGAATGAGAAAACAGTCCGCACCACTAGCATCCAGCAAACACTGATAGCCCAAGTAGATTTAACTGGGGCAAGACTTCCCCAAGTGCCTTGCGTGAAAGCACTCTTCTGGGTATGTTCTATTTCCTTGTAGAGCATTAACCATCAGTCTGAGCATGTGTGAGAATGGATTTGCTATTAAGCCCCACCCTACTCATGCTTCAGGGATCATAGTCACAGAGTTATCAAAGTGCAGTTTTATTCATGGGGGAAAGACTCGGCCCCCCACTGCCTTGCTAACTTCTGCTTCTAGTTCATGTCATTATTTCTGTTAGACAGCTCTTTTCCTGGAAGTCTGCCAGTTGTCCATTTGTACACAAGTTTTAAGACAGCCTAGAAACGTCAATACTTTCCCATAACTTGGTTCATTTCAGTTAATGGTGTGCTGTTCCCCAGCAGTCCTCTCTTCATCTAAGTTCACTGTGTTCTCTCTCCACATGCCCCACTGCCCTCCCCGTTTTACTTTTGTAGCCATTGCTGGTCTGGAACTTGCTATGTAGCATAAGCTGTCTTCAAACTCAAAATCCTCCTGCCTCAGCCTACTAGGCACTGGAATTATGGGGTGTGCACCAACAGGCCAGTCTTTGAAATGTTCTCCATGTCTTAGAGTAGGGACTCAGAACCAGACAAGGTGGTACACGTCTGTAATCCTAGCACACCCGAGGCAGGAAAATCAAGAGTTCTCCTGGGCTACATAGTATGTCAGAGCTTAGCCTATAGCTGTACAAATAAGATGCTGTTGTCCTTCCCACCCCTTGAAAAAAAAAAAAAAGAAAGAAGTGGCAAATTGTGTGTGTGTGTGTGTGTGTGTGTGTGTGTGTACTGATGAATAAATTGAACAAAAGGATCATTTTATATGTCTCTCTCCATGGACTACTGTGAGTACCATAACTTCCCAGCTTTGGGAATGTTTCCTAAGCTTAAGACTCTTCAGGTGGGTAGTGATGGCACACGCCTTTAGTCCCAGCACTGGGGAGGCAGAGCTAGGTGGATCTCTGTGAGTTCGAAGCCAGCCTGGTCTACGGAGCATCAAGATCCAGGACAGGCACCAAAACTACAGGGAGAAACCCTGTCTCAAAAAATTAAAAAAACAAAAAACAAAAAACAAAAAACTCTTCAGGCTCCAAGGCATATCTCTAAGTTACTACATAACACTGAATATATATTCTGGAACATTTTTTTCTCCCATGACAACTTCCTGTTTCTACAAGTGCTGAGACAGAATCAAGACCTTCCAATTCTAAAAGTTTTGGAGTCATGTCCACAAGGATCTCAGCATAACATAGTCAAAATATCTTTTCCATGTGGTGGGCTTGTTGGCTTAGGGATTTAGGGGATTATAAGAGGAGAAATGAATGTTTTATGTAGTACAGACTGGGATACATCTTATTGTGACTGACACCGAGTTCAAACCCAGGACTAGGAAACGAAAGAGAAATAGGAAATACCCAGTAACAAAAGTCTCCATCTCTAAAGTACATAGCACAACGTAAGACTTGAACCCATAGCTACACCTCCAATGGGGGTATGACAGTCTCTTGGGAGTGTTGTACCCACACTTTCTGGGTCTTTGTCCTCTTCATTCTCCTCTTCTGTGTGCCCCTCTGTCTGGGTCTCAATATCAGAATGGCCATTTGCTTTCTTTTCAAAATCTGAAATTCTGGAAAAAAAAAAAAAAAACAACAGCAAAGGCATGTAGAAAAGTTTTCCTTTCTAAAGAGGATAAGCAGCTGTAGAAGCACTCCACTGGGGATACTGGTGTTATCAAGGCCTGGATAAAAAGAGATGTTTTCAAAATCTCTTTATATTTTCCTCATTAGCAGTGGTCTTGTTCTTTATCTTAACACTGGCTAGAACCGCTGTGACTTAAGGTCAATATACCAGAACATAGCTGTCTCAGTACACATGAAGCAAAGAGAGGCTGTGGATGAAGGTGGAAGACTGGCTGGCATGGTGATGCAGGACTGTAATCTCAGCTACTGGGGAATCTGAAGTGAAAAAGTCACCAGTTCAAAGGCTGCCTGGGTGAAATTGTGAAATTGCTGTTCGAGGCCAGCCTTGGCAACTTCAGAGGACCCTGTATCAAAATACAAATAAAATGTAAAAATAGAGCTGGGGCTGTGGATCCATGGTAGAGTCCTTGCTTAGAATGCCTATGTCCCTGGTTTCAATCTTCAGTACTTAAGTCTATACACATAGTAGGTTTTGTATATGCATGTAATTTCCCTTCCACTACAAATCCTACAAATGAGACTTTCTCAGCCACATGCCTGCAGGAACAAAGAGACAGAAGCAGCAGCAATAAACAGAAAGGACAGAATGAGTAGGGCAGGGTTAATGTTCTAAATCAAGAACAGGGAGAGCCAAGAAGTTACCCATGTCATACATACTGTTGAAACTTTTTATGGCTTGGGAATTGGGGATACCATGTGTGTCCATAGGATGGGGGCTAAAAAATGCAATTGAAAAATGGCAAAATAAGGGGGCTCAGGATGCAGAGATGTCAGCACAGTGGAGGGATTGGGTTTGCTACCTAAAGGAAGGGAATTTATAACCGCAGCCCTTGCCTTCTCCTTTTCATCTCAAGAACCCTGCTGTCTAGAAAGACATCATCTAAGCAGGAGACGGAGACATCCTCTCTGGAGAACTGCTCTAGGAACAGGCAAAACATTTAAGGTTTTAGACCCAGCCTCACCAAGGAAATGCCCAAGCTGAGTTCCCAAAGCTTTGAGTGGCTTCCAACTCTCCTCCCTGCTAAATCTGACCAGCCAAGATCACTAGACATTTGAGGAAAACCTTGAAATAAAACACATTCTGTACTGAAAATTGAACAGATGAGTGTAAAGGAGAGATTATCACTAACATCCCTAGAGACCCAAGGCATTATTTGCACCCATTAAAAATTAAAAAAAACCACCCTAAAAAAGATAAACATTGGTCGGGTCTGAGAGTGAGCAAGAGAACACAGATGGAGTAGAGGATCACATTTAAGAAAACCACATGACCAGTTCTATCTAAAAGTAATAAGACGATAGCAGATTCTAGAGAAGTGAAAGAGGACCAAGTTTGGGCATAATCCCTACGTTAATGGAGACTGCTTTGTAAAGAGCTTGTCGAACGAAAAGGTTCAGTGGAAGTCAGAACAAATGAATGAAAAACAGCCTCACCACAAAACCTGGATCACATTTCTCACTCCTTGGGACACACTGAAGGAACTGCAGGGGTGAGTGAAAAAGTTCCACCCAAACAGAATCCGAATCAGAAAGGCAATGGGTCTCTCAACAGCAACCAGAAGCTAGAGCACGCCAAAGCAATGCTTTAAACTTCACATGGAAAACAAGCCTAGAGTTCCCTGTTTAGCCAAACTGGTCATCAAGAATAGAGATGAAGACTTTTGGATAGGCAGATCTCAGAAAATAGTCTCCTCTCATATTCTTTCTCAGTACATCAGTAGAGATGTAATTAAGAGATTGGGAAAACTTGGAGCTACAGTTTGACCATCCCCTCCAAAACTCATGGGGAGATTTTAGGGGGTAGGGGATTTTTATTTTTATTTTGTGTGTATGTGCGCACATATGAATGCAGAGGTCAGGAGAGGGCATCAGATCCTCTGGAGTCACTCAGTGTGGGTGCTGGGGACCAAATTTAGGTCCTCTGTAAGAGCACTATATGCTCTGAACTGCTGGCCATGTCTCCAGCCCTTCATGTTGCCACCTAATTACCATGGTGCCATAGCAGCCCCACCCTCAGGAAAGCTATCATTTCAGGAGTGGGTTCCTAATAAAAGGCTTGACTGTTTTCTGTTGAAAGCCTCCAGAACTGTGGGCTGAATCCACTTCCACAGTTTAGAACTCATTCTGTTAAAGGAGCAGAAAACAGACCAAGACATTAAGCAAATGCTTAAGTGGCTAATTTTGCACTGAGATATAAAAAGTCTAAGAAGGAAAAGTGATCACTGCACAGAGCACGGTCCAACTGTGAGCACACACATCCATTGTGTGCATGTGTCTAAATGCTCAGTAACGTGAACACTGAGTAGGCATTTGACTAAAGCTCCAAGTTATCGATTTCAACTGGGGACAGGAGGTAGAGCAAGTTCCAGAAATGCGTGTACTGTGTCGATGATGGCTGTACAAGACAGCTAAGTCTTCCTCAGCCATACTTAGGGGGCAATATGTCACCATTACAAATCTTCAAAGAAAAAAACAGTTCAAACCTTATCCATGAAGGCAGCTAGCAAAGGAACCAGGCAGATGGGTTGAAAGTGACTGAGAAGCAGAAGAAGTATGGGTGGGAAGGGGCTGCTCAAAGCACTGCTTCTCCATAGGTTCCTGTCAAAGCACTGCTTCTCCACGGGCAGTCTGCAGAGCCAGTCTTTACTTATTATTTTTGTGTTGCTACTGTCAACCCTAATTGGTATGCAGTACCGTCTAGTCTGAATCCATGGGGGAGATTCAGCCAAGATTCTAGGCTGAATCCATGGATGAGACACCAGATGGTAAAGGCAGGAGGGTGGCTTATTAACACTGTAGTGCCGTTCACATTGACACAGGTTTTGACCTACATTTGAATTACAAGTTATCTTAATTTTCTAGGGCAAATATTCACTTTGAGTCATCTTTCCTTTGCTATTTAAACCGGGGCTACACTCCCTAAGAACTTCTTTCTCCTTACTGGCGTATTTAGAAAATACGGATTAAGTCAGTTGTGGTGGTGCACACTTAATCTCAGCACTCAGGAGTTGGGTCTCTGTGAGACCAGCATGGTCTACCACAGCATGTTTCAGGCCAGCCAGGGCTACATAGTGAGATCCTATCTCAAAAAACCTGAAATAACAAAAACCTAAAATAACAAACAAAAACAAAAACTCAACATGACAGACCAAAACCAAAAACAAAAAGCCCTAAAATAGCATGAAACATGAAAGCTGCACATACCCCAAAGAAGAAAGGCAAACCTACTACTGTCCTTTCCCCCATATATGCCCTAAAATTTTATTTTCATTAAAATTAAATGTAGAACACCTGTATCTCTGTTTCCAGTGATCGGGGAGAAAGGCAGAAAGCTGGCCCACTTATCTCAGAAAAACACAGGGTTGGTCTTGCAATGTGTTTGTGCCATGACCGATTTCAGTGTGTGCAAATCAGGCTGGGTGACCATGTGTCCAAGACGTGTCTTGGCTTCAGTTCTGCCTTGTCTGAGAAGCACCCGCCACCCTGGTACCATGCAGAGAATATGAATCTCTGCAACGACTTATTGCCTTGCCCTGTTAAATACTGTGTCATCTGGGCCACAAGACAGAAGTTCAATGTCATTGAAAAAGGGACCTTTCCAGGGTACTCAGGGTTGGGTGTGCACCTCTAAAGAGCTATACACCTTCCAGTATCCAGGGAGAAAGTTGTGTTTTGTTTGAAAGCAGGAAGAAAGATTTGGAATATCTGATTAGCAAGCTGCCAAGCTTACACATCTATTTTTTTATTCACCAGTATTAAGGAACAGAGTACTGGCGTACACAACATTGTAGATGAAGCTCAAAAACACTCTGGTGAGTGGAAGAAGTCAGTCACAGAAGACCAATGCTGTATTGATGTCCAGTATTCAGAGATCCTCAAAGACAGAGAGTCAGCTACTGGGAGAAGTGGGTAGTGAACGCTGAGGGGTACTGATTCTTTTTTTTTTTTTTTTTTTTCGAGACAGGGTTTCTCTGTGTAGCTTTGCGCCTTTCCTGGAACTCACTTGGTAGCCCAGGCTGGCCTCGAACTCACAGAGATCCGCCTGGCTCTGCCTCCCGAGTGCTGGGATTAAAGGCGTATGCCACCACCGCCCGGCTTGATTCTTTATATGGAGGAAATGTTTGAAGACTAGATTGTGGTAATGGGCATAGTCATGTGACTAAAAGCCTTGGAATGTACACTTTAAAGGGAGACCTTCGTGGTATCTTATTTGTGTTTTACTAGCCCATTAATCTTTCACATTGATAGTTCATACCTTTCTTTGGCTTCTCTGAGTGCCATTTCAAGTCTCTCCACTTTTTGGTTTCCTTCCCTCAGGCAAAGCAGGAGTTGGCTCACAGTTAATTCCTCAAACTCCACATAGGTCCTGGCATCTTCTATAGATTTGGTCCTAATAAGACATCACCAGCACATTCAGTATGGAAGTTAAAAGGGTTTTAATCTCAACACAAATGTCAAGAGTAAGAACAGAGAAGCCCAATACAACTGAAACCACTGTCCTCCAGTAAATTCTCAACTGGCCCAAGCATGCTGATCCTGTGGACTGTTTAACTCTTCTATGCACGCTGGGAAGGCTGTGGGAGCGGCTAACATAATGCTTCAAGGAAGCTAACCTCATTATGTGAGTGCTCACTCTAAAGAGTTACTGCGATCTGTAGAGATCCGGTTTCAGAGAGGGCTGCAGACAGGTACATTCAGGTACATTCAGGCCATTGCCCACTCCAACTTGTTAGAGACTTATCACCTTTGTGAGTCAGGTAAGAAAAACTTCTCTGGTTTTGGTTTCACACAGAGCAGAGACATGTAGACACTACTGACAAATGTTTTTCTAAGTTTCAGAATCTGGTCAAGAGACACAAACAACTATGACCATTAGTCAGTGATGGAATGTTCAGAGTGATGACCAGGACGGCAGGGATGGCAGCTAGTCTTTCAGTCGTCTGCTAGGCTCACACAGCTACCAGCCAGGATTAAAGGCTCCAAAGCTGGAGCTCCAAGACTACAAACCAATATCAGATCCCTTACCAGACTCACAAAAGGTAAGAGCTACTGGCCTGAAAGAGGAAATAGCTTTTACATATGAAAATAAAGGAAGAGGAAGTGGCTTAAAGATTACAAATAGTTTTCTTTCTTCCCTCTATTTCCAGGAAAGTCTTGATATTAAAAGCAGCAATTAGGGAAAGTTGAATTTTAAATAAAAAAAAAAAAAAACAACAAAAAACCCCAAACAGGAATAACACTCACGTATACCAATTACTTGGGTGAAAAACTGTTGTATTATTTACATTCTCCATGACATGAGAACATAGGGGCAGGCATTAAAAAAAAAAAAGTTTTGTTACTTTTACTGTGTCATTCTCGATGCATATTTATCAAGTAATAGAAAAAAGTTTTTAAAAGTCTGTGAGGTAGGAGATGCAGAGAAATTCTAAGCAAACTGACAGGCAAATGGACTAATGTTGCATGTCCACACACAGAGAATAAGCAAACCGCCAGCTTTGGGTAAATTGCCTTCAAGAACCAAGAAGTTCAGTGCCTAGATCGTCTACCGTCTCTGCTCAAAGGCCCTTCCATGACTTGTCTGTTTCCTAGAACCTGCCGGGGAAAGCAGATTTGAGATTCCATAGGTAAGTTCCCTGACATTTTTGAGGTTGATGAGATGGCTCAGTGGGTCAAGATGTTGCCATCAAGTCTGATGGCCTGAGTTTGATCCTCAGAACCCACATAGTGGAGGGAACAGGTGTTTATAACCTGTCCTGTGGCCTCCACACGTGTGCTGTGGCATGTTCCTTCCCTAGCATATACATACACACTAATAATAAACTAAGGAAAAAGATCTGGGGCACTTTCAAGAAATGTCCCAGTGACTGACAGCTATCACAGCCATTGTCTTGGTAACCAGTATTGGCTACTGTGGCTTATTATAATCAGGAAAGAACAGGGAAGAGAAAAAGGGTCCATCCCCTTTAAGGAAGCTGGGCAGCCTGTTTACTTCGAGCAGCTCTGACAAACAAATGAGCAAACACAGCACTGCTGATAGGAATGAGTCCCTTTTTGGTTGAGGGTGAATTTGCTTACACTTCTAAAAAAAAAGGAAACGCCTCTTCACAGAGGCTCAGCACTTGTTAGCCCTCTGTTAAAAAGGCACCAGACATTGTTTCCACTTCCCGCCAGTTTGGGCTGCACCATTAAACACTATTGAAAATGAGTGTTAGCAGGTGGGGAGCTAAGGCAGGATGGTTGCAGATTCAAATCAAACCTGGATTACAGAGGAAGACCCTGCCTCGGAAAACAAAGTAAGTTACTTTTCTTCAGTCCATCATGCCTAACCTCCAACGATAGGCTCAAAGTGACAAGATTGCCCCTTCTGTGAACCTGACGACTCTAGAGTTCCACCACCTACATGTTGATGGTATCTGTTCTCGTAGGTCTAAGACTGCTGTTCTTCATTTCCTTCACTGCTCCCTCAGCTTCTCCTTCCTGTAAATGCAGAGACAAAAGGGACTGAATACAATAAATTTGCAAGACAGATCCCTTTTCCAAGGAAAAAGACAAAAGATTCCATCCAAGGAAAATACTCAGCTTTTGTATGAGATGTGATCTAAACTGGGTCACTCAAATGAAACAGAAAACACTCTCCTCTGGGCCTGCACACCCTGTCAGGATTATAAATATGTAGGCATGAAGGTCAGTCTCCTATCACAGAACACCCTCAACCCAACTCCATAAACATGTGGATGAGGCTTACAAAGCAATGGTTTTGCCAAGGCAGTTGCCATTATAAATTTGCCTGTACCACTGCCTGTTAGGGAACCAAAACCTAAAGACTCAGACTGACAGGGTTTGTGAGCTGGTTATATTTCCATAAGCTAATGGAGTAAATCGTCACAAATCCTCAAAGATGGTTTGGGATGCTTGGGCTACTCTCTTCCTAAGCCATGGCCAGAGTTTTCCAGCTCACAGGAGGAATGAAGCACATTTACACTCACAGTAACTGTCACCCGTCTGGGAGGCAGCAGATGATGCTAACCCTGGAGAGCCCTCTTTGGAAGCTTGTGATAAAATTTCTGGGTTTCCTGACTTATCAGCCATTTACAGGGCTAAAGCTCCAACTCTGTGTTTCAGTCATCTTCAGCCACTTGTAGACAGTATACTTTTCAAATCCTCATACTGGGCACCCTGAATGAATTTCTTAGAGGGCCATTTTCCAACTGTACTGATCTGTAGGGGTTGGTGAGGAAGGAGCCCCACACTAACTACCCCAGATCTATCTAGTACCTTAGCTATCTTGCAAGCTGCTCACCACTCCCTGAGCTTGTCTACAAAGTCCACTCCTCTCCTTAATCTCTTTTCCCACATCAGCTATGAACTCTGACAAAGTGGAATGACACTTCCATTACAAAGGATTTTGTCCTAATGTGCTTTTTACCCTCCACTCAGGTATCTCTTAGCATCACTGAAGGAGAGAGCCTTCTAACGCTTACCCACCTGCTCTTTTCTCTATGAGACTCAGTACACCCAGATATCATCAAAAGAGACACCCCACAAGAGCTCAGAGATTAATACACACTGCCCCAGTTGGCCAATTCACTTGGGTTGCACAGAATTGAAATTTGATAGCTCTGACTTCAAACTCTGTTCTCAGAAGCCAATTCACGGCTTCTAGCAGGGAGGTAAAGAAGAGTTCCTCCTCACTCTACACCCAGAGTAACTCTGTTCTTCTTGCCCCATCCCAATATTTATTTTTATTGTTGATTGTATACATGTATGTATTGGTGTGTAAGTAAGTGTAGGTGAGTACAGGTACCATCTGAGGCCAGAAGAGGGTGTCAGTGCTCTGGAGCTGGAGTTAAAGGCAGTTGTGAGCCAATGTGGATGCTGGGAATGGAACTCAGGTCCTCTGGAAGGGCAGTATTATTTTAATTGCTGAGCCATATCTCACCCCCCTCTTTTTGATACAAGGTTTCATGTATCACAGGCTGCCCTTGAACTGGCTATATAGCTTAGAATAACCTTGAACTTCTGATCCTCCTGCCTCTACCTACTGAGTCCCAGGATTACAGGTTTATGTTACTACACTCAGTTTTGTTTTGTTTTGGTTTTGGTTTTTCGAGACAAGTTTTCTCTGTAAAGCAGTCCTGGCTCTCCTGAAACTCACTCTGTAGACCAGGCTGGCCTTGAACTCACAGAGATCTACCTGCCTCTGCTTCCTGAGTGCTGGAATTAAAGGCATGCGCCACCACCGCCTAGCTACACTCAGTTTTATGTAGTACACTCAGTTTTATGTAGTACTGGAGATGGAACCCAGGGCTTCATAATGAAGCATACATTGCCAGGCTTATACAGCTAGTGTCAGGTCTAAAGGCAACTCCAATTCCCTAAACTACAAAGGCAGTGCCTATGTCTAGAAACGGCAGTCTTGGCCATGTCCAGTTTGCTTCTTTTCTCTTTGATACAGACTCTTCTAGATACTTCTGGATATTTTCTCTCTCTTATCCACAATCAAAATCTCCCTCCTAATAGTGGAGGGGCCAGTTCAATGGCTTCTTTATGCACCCCTCACATGCGTACAGGACAACCCTTGTCTGGTGCTAAACACTTAAAAATAAACAAGCTTCCAAAGAGGGCTCTCCAGGGTTAGCATCATCTGCTGCCTCCCAGACGGGTGACAGTTACTGTGAGTGTAAATGTGCTTCACTCCTCCTGTGAGCTGGAAAACTCTGGCCATGGCTTAGGAAGAGAGTAGCCCAAGCATCCCAAACCATCTTTGAGGATTTGTGACGATTTACTCCATTAGCTTATGGAAATATAACCAGCTCACAAACCCTGTCAGTCTGAGTCTTTAGGTTTTGGTTCCCTAACAGGCAGTGGTGCAGGCAAATTTATAATGGCAGCTGCCTTGGCAAAATTTAATAGCCAATTTATCTCTGTTACACTCTTACTCCTCATTTGGCTTAGCTGTGTTGACAGCAAATTGTGGGTAATTGTTTCATGTGTCACCAGGAGGCTGGCTTGCTTGCTTCACATGTCCAATTTTCAAGCAAGCACTCTTACCAATTAAGCTACACAATCAATACATTTTATTATTAAATTTTATTATTAAAATGTATTGATTGCCGGGCGGTGGTGGCACACACCTTTAATCCCAGCACTTGGGAGGCAGAGCCAGGTGGATCTGTGAGTTCGAGGCCAGCCTGGTCTACAGAGTGAGATCCAGGAAAGGTGCAAAGCTACACAGAGAAACCCTGTCTCGAAAAACAACAACAACAAAAAAGTATTGATTATTATTATTATATTATTTGTGGGGGTGATTGCTCTGTAGAGCAGGCGCACAGGTCAGGTGACAATTCTGTGAAGTCAGTGTTCTCCTTCTGCCTTACTGTTGGGGGTTCCAGAGACCAAACTCAGGTTGTCGGGCTTATGTGGCAAGCACCTTTTCTGGCTGAATCATCTTTTCAGTCCCTCTTATTTTTAATTATCATGGTTCCTCACTAGACTTTGCAAAGAGCCTATTAAACACTATTAAAAAGAGTTTAGGGGTTGGTAAGAGCCTATTAAACACTATTAAAAGGAGTTTAGGGGTTGGTAAGATGGCTCAGCCGGTTAAAACACTTGCCACCATGGCTGATGACCTGAGTTCAATTCCTTGGATCCACATCGTAGGAGAGAACCGATTCCTCAAAGTTGTCCTCTGACCACCACACAGTTTTATGGCACTTACATAAAAAATAATTTGAGCTGTTTAAAAATCACCCAAACATATGATCACAATTTTGCTCTCCTAAGTGAACTATTCAACACAATTCTGATATTTTGTTTGGGGAAAAAAAGACAAAATTCATGCTTCTGGTTTTCATTTGGGATATTTTGTTTGTTTTCAGATCAGTTATAAAATGTCCAACTTGGCAGAAACAGGTTTGGGGTGAGGACTCTATCTTTTGTCCAAATAGCTGAGTAATTTTTTTTATTTTAGCTAGTATTGGATTCCAATATAAACAGACCCTTGTTAGGCCTCATCTTACACTTCCAAAATGGGAGCAGATTTATCTCTGTTATACTGGAGTTTCCTCATTATTTGAATAGGCTGTGTTGACAACACATTGAGGTATTATTTTTCACATGTCTAGAGCGGGGAGGGTCAGATGTTTGCTTCATATAAAAAACGACCACAATTCTTACAGCCATCCTGATCTCAACAAAGGAATCTTCTGAGGAGCCACTGGAGTTGAGCTTGAGCTGCAGTTCTGAGACGATGCCCAGCAGGTCTGCCTTTTCAGCCTGAAGGCGCATCACCTGGGTCTTCAGCTGCTCTACTTCCTGCTCCAAGTCTGCCCTGGGGAGCCTGGAGCCACTTATGGAGCCCTGGGAAGACCAAGAATGAGTGAGTACACAAATCAGACCAAGGGTCTGGCCAGCAAACTTGACGGTCAAACATCACAGACAATGTTCATGCCTGCGCTCTCTCTCTCTCTCTCTCTCTCTCTCTCTCTCTCTCTCTCTCTCTCTCTCTCTCTCTCTCTCTCTCTCTCTTTCTCTCTCTCACATACTCACTCAAAGCAGGCTATCATGTAGCCCAGGTTGGCTTTAAACTCAGAGCTGAGATAGCCTTGAACTTTGTGAACTTTGGAGCCTCCTACCTCAACCTTCCAAGTGCTGGTATTATAGACATGTACCACGATGTCCCATTTTATATTTGTGTGTTGGGGGTGCACATGTGGGTGGGTATGCTCATGGTATGCGTGCGTGCGTGCGTGCGTGCGTGCGTGCGTGTGTGTGTGTGTGTGTGTGTGTGTGTATAGAGGAAAACATTAGGTATCACTCCTCAGGTGCCAACCATCTTGTCCACCTTTTCTGTTTTTGTTTTATTTTGGAGACAGGTTCTCTTATTAGTCTAGGACTTGACAATTAGGCTAGGCTGGCTAGCAGTGGGCCCCAGGAATCCACCTGTCTTTGCATCCCCAGCACTGGGATTATATACACACATCACCATGCCTGGCCTTTTCATGTGTGTTCTGGGTCCTTAGCACTTCCTTAATTGAGCTCCATCTCCAGCACCATGCCCATTTTTTAGAAAAGGCACTTTTCTAACATCTTCATCTGCTATGCTTTTAGAAGATTCTCCCTCTTATTTAACAACTTATTTTGACACACCATATAAAATGGGAATTTGGGGGCTAAGGGTAAAGCTGAATGGTAGCTTGCCTCAAATGTGTCAGACCCTAGGTTCAATCCACAGAGCCACAAACGAAAAAGAAAAAAGAAATTTGAGCCGGACGGCGGTGGCACAGGCCTTTAATCCCAGCACTTGGGAGGCAGAGCCAGGCAGATTTCTGTGAGTTCGAGGCCAGCCTGGTCTGTCTACAGAGTGAGATCCAGGACAGGAATCAAAACTACACAGAGAAACTCTGTCTCGAAAAACAAAACAAAAACAAACAAACAAAATTTAAAATAACTTAATGACAAGAAAGAAAGCTTCCACAGCATGCTAGAAGCATGGGTTAAAATCCTCTGACTCTGACAATGATGTACTCGGACACTGTAGTTCAAAATCTCAGAAAACAGGGACCAAGAGCTGTTAAAACGCAACCTTCTACCTTTTCCTCTCCCCACAAACACCTACTTATCTCCACCTCCATCCCCTCCCCCAACAGGTGCAGTCAGAAGCCAGAGCACCAAGAATGTGATCTGGCTCAGAGACGGCTCTCCAGTGCCCCCAGTATGCTAGCTGCCAGGTATATTATTACTGTATGCTGGTGTTGTAAGATTGAAAAACGTAAATCTGAGAGGAAGAAGACGACAAAACCTCAAAGATTAAGAAAAAGTTAGATTTCAGCTTATATAGAATCAATAATACACATTAATTGGTACTGCACACATGTGAAATATGTCACATGTTGAGTTGACCCTGTTGTAATGACCACACATGACAGCAATGGGGAATGGGCCTGTTGAGATGGGGGGCTTTGTTTCACAAGGAGGACAGACTCATCTGCATTCACTGATCACTAGGGGTGTGGTCCTCACATTCTCTGAAGTCCCAGCCTCAGTCTTCTTGGGTCGGAAGGAAAATGTGACACCACATAGTCCATAGTTTCTTCTATGACCTTCCAGGCCTCCCTGTTCCCTCCTCAGGAAAGCCCTATAGCTTGATGTACAAGACGCCATGCTTCACGCCCCCTTCCTAACTTTAGTACCTCTCTAATTATAGTTTATAGAATTCTTAAAACCCTCTTTGTCGTCTTTTGTTCATTACTGGGGATTGGACCCAGGATCTTGTGCATGCTAGGCAAGTGCTCTACCACTAAGGCACGCCCCAGCCCTAGCATGAATTTATTGTTTTTGAACATGTGTACAAGAGCACTTGCCCATGCATGTGGGTGTGGAGGCCAGAGGCTGTGTCAGGATATCTTCGTCAATTACTTCCCCACCTTATTTTCATTTCTTTTTATTTTCACCTTATTGTCTTGAGACACTGTCTCACTGAACCTGGCCGTCACAATTGCAGCTAGGCTGACTAGCCAGGGAGCCCCCCACCCCCATCTAGTGTTGGGGTACAAACTCACATTGCCATACTTGTTTTTGTTTTGTTTTTATTGTTGTTTGTTTAAGACAGAGCCTTGCTATGCAGCCCAGGCTGGACTCCAGCTTGTGGCAATCCTGATTCTGCCTCCTGAGTTATCCTGGGATAACAGGTATGTACCAGTTCACTACACATGGTCCTAGAATGCATTTTTAGATAGTAAGCTTAAAAAACAAAAACAGAAATCTCAGTGCTCCATCCTTGGAAGGGTTAAGTATGAGGTCTGGAAGGAATGGATGGCAGGTGTCACCCAGATGTCACCTGGGGTGGTGGAGGGCCAGCTGGGATCAAGTGTGCTCTGGTTTGTCCTTTAGTAGTACCTCTGACATGCACTCTCAGGGATGAATGAATTTCACAGGACCTTTGGGTTAACCAAAATGTGACCATTTTCCTCTTCAACCATGGGAGCCCAGCAGTCAGTGTCCCATATCACAGCATGGCACTCCTAAGTCATTTTTCAAAAGCAAACTGTAAAGGGAATCATCACTACTTAAAAGGATAACAGGTCAAAAAAGTAAGCACTCCAAGGTACATTTGTAAAATCTAATTTTATATCAAGGATATAAACTAAGAATTAACAATTGGATGGCTCTAGGCAGAGGTTCACCTATCATTTTTTTAAAAAAGATTTATTTATTTATTATGTATACAGTGTTCTGCCTGCATGTCAGCAGAGGGCACCAGATCTCATTATAGACCATTGTGAGCCACCATGTGGTTGCTGGGAATTGAACTCAGGACCTCTGGAAGAGCAGCCAGTGCTCCTAACCTCTGAGCCATCTCTCTGGCCACTGACCTACCATTGTAATGAATATGAAACACTGATTTATAACCTGAATATGTTTTTAGTTTTGGTTTTTTTTGAGACAGAGAGTCCCTTACTACCCAGCCTGGCCTGGGACTCATTATGTGGTCCAGGATGGCTGTGGGCTCTCGAGTCACCTGCCTCAGTCTCTATAGTGCTGGGATTACATTGTAAGCCACCACGCAAAGCTCGGAATTACCTTTTGACTATATTGTATGAGATCTTATAAATTCAGGTTTGTTTGTGAGATATCTATCTATACACACACATACGCACACGCACAAACATATCATATTGGTATGTATGTATGTATGTTTATGTAGGTATGTGCATGAAGGTGAACATGCATGAGGGTGTTTTCTATGGAGGTCAGGGATCAACACTGGGGTGTTCCTAGATCACTAGATCACTCTGCATCTTAGTTTTTGAGACAAGGTCTCTCACTGAACCTGGAGCTCACTGATTTGCTGGCTGGCCAGTGACTTTCAGGGATCTGACGGTCTTGGCTCCTGGTGCTGAATTTACAAATGCCAGATTTTACATGGATGTTGGAGATCAGGTCCTCGTGTTTGCGTGGCAGGTACTTTACAGACTGAGCCATCTCCTCAGCTCTGCCCTTATCAATATCCCTCCCCAACAGAGATTATATATGACCCAGCCAGTGTTTCCGGCAAAACCACGCTGCTTCTAAGACCATATAAAACACCAGTCCAGCCTAAACCACAGTCTGGACCAGTAAGGTTCTACTGCTGCTGTGGAACAGTTTCCTCCTGGACAGAAAATTTCTTTCCTGCAGGAAAGCTCTTTAAACAGGAAGGTGAACAACTCAAAATAGCTTCAGGAAGTCCCTGAAATCAACCAGCTCTCACAAGAGTAAGCAATAGAAGCTGAGAGTCCCCCTCTGACTGAAGGGAGCTGAGCTGGAAAGACAAGAGAAGAGAAGTACAAAGAAGACTCTTGAGACCAGACTGGCTATCTGAGAAAAGCAGAAACCAGCCAAGGTGCCTGGACGAGGTTCAGACCAGAGTCGCTGGGAAAGGACACTCTCCAGCTGGCTGAGCCGCCTGCAGGCTGTGCAGTGTGCTGCAGGTCCCAGCTTTGGGAGCCGTCACCTGTGCTGGGGTGGGCCTGGGTGGTGCAGCTGACTTTGAGTTATTTCTGCTCTGTAAGTAGCCACTCACCCATACTCCTGTAAGTAACCCTAATAAAACTCATTGGTTCACCAAGTTGGACTTTGGTGGTATCCGTACTTTGGTCTGTTACGGGATTCTTATCTGGAGTGAGTAGACGTGTATATTATATCTCCCCAGGAAAGATTCTGTCACACAACTGCATGTACTAAGAAAATCAAACCACGGTGGCTCATGTACTCACTTCAAATGGCTTTTCTGATTTCTCTCTTAGTTTCCCAAGCTCTTCCTTCAGTTTCTCATTTTCATGACTCAAGGCCATCAGGCGCTCCTTCGCTTCTTTGCTCTGTGTCTCAAACAACTGGCGTTCCTCCTTCTGCTTCTCTGTCCAGGCCGAAAGCTCCTCAAATCGCCCTTTCATAGCCTGATTATTTAGCTTCATGGCTTCTGTTTGGGGTTCAGAGAGAGGGAGTCACCCACCAGGGAATGGATGGAATTTCATTAGTCAGCTCTCCCCTCTGGCCATTTCAATACCCTGGGGCTGTGGATCTACACAGCACCAGTGGCCTGGGCTGGGCGCATCAGCAGGAAAAAGGCAATAGCGATGTGAGTAGAGTTTGCTCCCAGACAAACTAGGACACCACTGCTAGTCCTTAAAGGTCACAAGAAAGGCCAGGCATGGTGGCTCGTAACTGTATTCCCAGCATTTGGGAGGCAAGAGGTAGAATGATGAGGAGTTCAAGGTCACGCTCCACTACATAGCAAGCAGGAGGCCATCCAGGTCTGCATGAGACACTGTCTCAAAACAACAAAATCCCCCAAACAAAATTGATTTGGGGATATAAATTTCTGTTAATGAGCAGAAGTCTGGAAGACTGAAGAAAGTCCTATCATTCTTTGATTACAATGTTTAATTAATTAGCCACAGCTTGAGATATCAGAATATAATCCTTCCTTTGAAACAAAGTTTTCCTATGTCTGTAGCCCAGGATGGACTTGAACTTGCTATGTAGCACATGACAGCATTGAACTTGGAATCCCCTGTCTCTGTTCTGGAGCTAGGATACAGCCCTGCGCCATCATGCCTAGCTTAGAATGCTTTCTCCTGACAAGTAATATTTACACCTAATTGTAATCACAGAGGTGCCTCTCTTTTGCCTTTTAAATGGGCTAAATGTCATTATACTATTTTCTGAGATGGAATATTTTCTCTTTCTTCTTTTTTTTTTGTGTGTAGTGGTAAGGATCCACCCTAGAGCCTTGCTCACACATGCTGGGCAAGCGCTCTATTACTCATCTACACTCTCAGCCCCTAAACAGAAGAGTACTTTTGAGTCTGACCTGTGAAAACATGTAAACCGAAAGCCTTGTAGCCCTGCTCAAAGTCTTGTGCTTCCAGATGACATCCCTGCTCACCTTTCAGCTGGTGGTTCTCAACCAGGAGTTCCTTCATTTGCTGCAACAGTTCCTCAGGCGTGAATGTGTCCAGGCTGGGGTGAACCATATTGGGGGGTCCATTTCCTGGGGTCTCACAGGGGCTGTCCCCCTTCTCAGTCAGGCAGCTCAGAGGTTGATGGGACATGGTAACAGGTCCTATGGAAAAGCCATAAGCTAAAATCATAGCTGTCGCCAGTCTGCCACAGGCCTCGGAAAGGCCCACAAATCCATTAGCAATGAGTAGTAGTTATTCCCAAGGTTGCTGGCTCTCCCTCCACTTGCACTGTGAAGACTTTCCCTTTAAACATCCAACTGCATTGGCCACCTCCATGGGACCATGTGTAGAAAGGGGCAGAACTGGAAATGAGATGTGAAGCATAGGATGTGATAATGATTAGGTTAATATCTGTAGCCTTGGTGAAAGATCACTTCATAAATCCCCTGAAATCTTTTAAGGTCAAATCTCCTGAGTTTGAGTGAATTGTTTAGGAATTAGATAAATTTCAATAAAGCTATTAAAATCTTCATTTATACATTTATTGAAGGCTATTAAGATCTCTATATGTTATATTTATTGAAAGCTATTAAAATCTCATATTTTGTCTTGGATTAAAAGGAATGGAAGGTAATGTTTATTTTTGGCAATTCTTAGGCTTAGTATGTGCTGAAACACTCTACTAGGCATGCCCTACTCTTTTTTTTTTTTTTTTGACACTCCCTACCTTGATCTTTCAGGTGAGGAAGCAGGTGTAACAGCTCGCCTAAGGCCAGAAGTGGCACATAGCAAGGCTGATGTGAAGAACCATCTTATAATAAAAAAAGGCGCAAGTAAAGTTTTATTTTTATTGAAGATTTGATATGATATTTATCAGTGAACACACACAAACACTAAAGCAGCTTGATACCTACTGTGTATCCTGAAAACATGTCTACATTATGGCTTTACTTCATAGATGTGTCAATGAGAACACACAAATAAGAGTAAATGTCAATTCCACTTCTGTAGTAGAATACTTTAAGCTGTGTTATTTTTGTTTATGTTACATTTGTTTAACTCTGTGAAGCTGTGTTACTGGGCCTGTCTAAAACATCTGATGGCCTAATAAAGAACTGGCCAATAGCAAGGCAGGAGAAAGGATAGGCGGGGCTGGCAGGCAGAGAGAATATATAGGAGGAGAAATCTGGGAAAGCGGGGTGATCTAGCAGCAAGAGGAAGAGGACTCCAGGGGACAGTCACCCAGATACACAACCAGCAAGCCACAGAGTAAGAGTAAGATTTATAGAAGTAGAGAACAAGAAAAGCCCAGAGGCAAAAAGATAGATGAGATAATGTAAAGTTAAGGAAAGCTGGCTAGAAACTAAGCCAAGCTAAGGCCGGGCATTCATAATTAAGAATAAGCCTCCGTGTGTGATTTATTTGGGAGCTGGGTGGCAGGCCCCCCAAAAGGGCAAAAACAAATAACAACACACTTCTTTATTACCTACCACTCAGGCAAACAGACATCTTTCCAATGACTGGCTACACACACATTCCAGGCAAAAATTGTCATCTTCATGAAAATGGTAGCTAACCATCATGAACTGATGTGGATAGATCATAAAACAATACAAAGTAAGAGTCACACACACACACACACACACTGCCCTATTCTACAAAGGGCAAATGACTGAAGTCCAGAGAGATGATTCAGTATTTAAAAGCACTCACTCCTCTTTGGCTCCCAGCATCCATGTCAGTTGGCTCAAAATTGCCTGTAACTTCAGCTCTAGGAGATCTGATGTCCTCTTCTGGCCTCCACCAGCACACACATACACATAAATTTTAAAAAACTTTTTACCTCCAATAATTACAAGATAAATTTAAATCCATCTATGCAACAAATGGCATCAAATGATAATGCTTGCTGTACAACTATGATGAAGCAGAGAGCCACTGGTGCCACAAAAAGGCCTGGGATGAAGAAGGCACATGAGCTCTTGTTGGTGAGCACTCCCGCTGCCCCCTGCCACACTTAATAGGAATTGAATCTAGATCTTCAGGCATATTAGGCAAGTGCTCTGCCACTCACTGAGCTACAAACCCAGTACCCAATCTTCCTTCTAACTAGGGGAGAAGGCATTGCTCTCAGACTGCCAGCTCGTCATGATTAAGGTGCCTGTGTGGCTCCATGAGTTGTATTCCATAATACATGAAATCAGTCCCTCTTCTGACAGGTAGGAGAACCACCCTCTCTACCGTGTAGTGTGCATGCTTAATACCCACATATGAAAACAAGACCAGATGCACAGAATGAGGGAAGCTTTCTTTGCCCATAGGAGGCAGGATCCTGGGCTCTCTGCAGGTTCTCTAAAATCAAGAGTCTGGTCCACTGCTTCTAGTCTGAAGAACTTGAGGGTAAATCATAGTGCTAGCACTGATGGGGAGAGCAGGCTGGCTGTATTACTTAAAGCATCTGCTAAGAAGAAATGCATCTCGTGAAGTCCATGAGGAGGGTGGCAATTTCACTGAGAAAGCATGGCTCACTTGTGAGCCTCGTGTATGGATATGGGTTTTACCTAACTGAATTGGTTTAAGATTCCTTCCTTGTACCCTTTCTGGGTTAAACCCATGTTTATGACTTTCCATAAAATTCATTTTTGCAACGGAGTATGATGATGCACACATATCCACTGCCTTAGGATGCTGAGGCAGGAGGATCACACATTTCAAACCATTGTGGGCTATATGGTGAAAGAAAACCTGCCCCTGCAAAATCAATGAAAGGGTCTGAGGAGATGGTCTGAAGATCAAATGCTCGCTGTGCAAGCTTGAGGACTGAAATTTGGATCCCCAGAACCCATATCAAGTCAGAAAGGCATGGTGGCCTCCTGTAATGCCAGCATTTGGGAGGCAGAGACGGGATCCTGGGGGCAAGCTGGACAGCTAGACTAGTTGGAATTTGGGAGTTCCAGGTTCAATGAAGAGAGCCTATCTCAATAAATAAACTAGAGAGCAATCAAGGAAGATGCCTGATATCAATTTCAGACATGGTGAACATGTATATACATACATATAGAAGAGAAAAAAATCAGCCGGGCTGTGGTGGCGCACGCCTTTAATCCCAGCACTTGGGAGGCAGAGCCAGGCGGATCCCTGTGAGTTCGAGGCTACACAGAGAAATCCTGTCTTGAAAACCAAAAAAAAAAAAAAAAAAAAAAAAAGAAGAGAAAAAAATCAATTAAAATTTTCATCTCTGCACATAAGGATGTTGGTGATAACATTTCACAAAAAATGGAATTTTTTGGAGCAGCAGTACATTTTTCTGAGGTACTTAATCTGCAAAATTCATAGAAACACTTGACAGATTTGTGTGTGTGTTGGGAAGTGGGTGCCAGGTACAGAACTCATGGATACTGGCAAGCACTCTAACGAGCTACACCTATACCCAACATACTCATTTGATTTTGTTTTTATCTTTGCTTTTTGAGACAAGGTCTCATTTTATAGCCCAGGTTGGCCTGGGACTCATTATGTAGAGAAGATTGCCCTTGAATTCATGGTGATCCTCCTGCCTCCACATGCCGCGTGCTGAGATTACAAAGCTGAGCCACTATGCCCATCTCAACAGATTTTTAAAAAGTAATAAATAGACATCTAGAAGATGTGTTTAGTTCCACCTATTATATGTGTAAATCGACATCTCTTAATCTATTTTTCTTTTAAGACAGAGGCTAGCTATGTAGCCCAGGCTAGCCTCAAACTGGTAAACTCCCTGCCTTAGCCTCCTCAGTGCTGGAATAACAGGCATGCCACCACACTTATAGCCAGCAGCAAGTTATCTCTTCACGGCTTCATCAGAAGAAAAGGAAAGAAGGGAGGGGGAAGAGCAGAGCGGAGGAGGAGGAAGGGGCAAAGGGAGAAGGGTGGGGAATGGGAAGGGAGGGGACTGTCCTGAAGACGGCTCTCCTCCTTGACCTCCATATCTGCACCTTCACTAAGCCTATGGACGAAACCACAGCAGAACTGGACTTGGTTCCAACTGTTCCATCAATACTTCTCACTGGTTCCAGTCGCCAGATTTGACAAGGACACCGGAAAAAAACAGGGCTGTCCTAGGTGAGACAGTAGAAAATCAGCTGTACTGACAGCTGAGTGTGGCCTTGGGAGCCACCTGGCCTCCAGAGACCATCTACTGACTCATCAGTGGATAATGCTCCTCATGGGTCTCAGCTCTGCAACTCCAAAATGTATGCTTAACTTTCTAGAAAGATCACAGTCCTACCTCCACCCTTCAACACAGGCATGCCCAGTGCTCCTCACCCCACTGCCCCCTGCCAGCCCCACCATTACACTGACCATTCTCACAAACATATACTCGTCTAGTCACATTGTTGTCGAATGGTGTTAGGAAAATTAATTCCATAATTCAAATGTCATAGTGAATTAGAAGCGAGCATATACTGCAAATTGGAGCATTTAAATACTACCACCATTTCACTAAAAGCGGTTTGAAATAACCGTGGGAGACTCAAAGGACACTTCAGGATTTTTGAATACTTTAAAGGTATCAATATGGATTACCACTACACAACGGACATGTGAAATATCTATTGGTAAAATGTAGTAAGAGAATACTTAAATCTTTAAACATTTTTATCCCATTTATCTATCTATCTATCTGTCTGCCTGCCTGCCTATCTATCATCTATCTATCTATCTATCTATCTATCTATCTATCTATCTATCTATCATCTGTGTGTGTATGACACACACACACACACACACACACACACACACACACACAGAGCGTACCAGCACATGAGTGAGCACAAGCACCATGCCATCTATGTGGGGGTCAGATGGCAGTTTATTTCTGTCCTTCCATTCCATCTGGGTCCCAAGGATGGAAATCAGACCATCATGCTTAGCAGCAAGAACCTTTACTTGTTAAACCAACTCACTGGTGCTTGAATGTCTAAGTCTTTAACTTCCTCTTAAACTACAGTCAACCGAGCAAACACAGAAATACATACATATCTTTTAATGTATCTTCAGAGATTACAAAAACGGTAAAGAAGCATTAATTGGAAGGTTCCCTCTAACAAAAGGACTCCTCATAGAAATGCAGCTGATCTGGGTTGATCAGTGCCATTTCTAGGCAAAGATATTTAGTAAGAAGGGGAAGACGGTGCATACCTGTAACCCAGTACTTGGGAAACTGAGGCAGGAGGAATGCCTTGAGTTTGAGGATAACCTGGGATACACAGTAAGTTCCAGACCATCAAAGTCTACAGTATGAGATTTAAAAAAAGAAAAAAAAATAGCATGAGAGAAACAAACCAAAAAATTTTATAGGCATGCATGATGGTGCAAGCCTATAATCCCATCACTAGGGAAGCTGAGGCAAGAGGGTTGCCAGAAGTTCTACACTAGCCCGGGCTACACAGCAAGTCCAGCTTCAAAGTAAAGAAACAAGAGATACTTAACAAGGGGAGGATACAATAAGAAATACAGGATTTGTCAAGACTTCACTAACAAGAAGGACCAGGAACTAGCAAAGGTAGGAAGTCAGAAGTAACTCCCCAGCTTCATTCCCTAGCTGTGCTTCCTAGGCCCTAACCATGTACACTCTCATTCTTAGTTCTGAGGTCACGTAATTATAGTAATGACCTGACCCTGAGACATGGGCACAAATCTCATTCCTGAGTTGGCCTTAGAGATAATCTACTCTGACTTCTTTTTCAATACAAGAATATCTGTGTCGTTTCCACAGTGTGTGGCTGCACAGAGCTGGCTTAGAACACATGAACCATGACTGCCCCAACCCCAACTCCCAGCAGGCACTGTCTCTTCCATTACAGGATGGCTCTGACAGCCAGAAGGCCATGTGCCAGGGGTTTTCTGCCTTATGCCAACTTCCATCCTCTGGACACTGGACGCAAAACAAGCTCAGTCCTTTTCCCTGGTGTAGATGAGTCTTCAGGTTTATGAATGAAGTTTTAGCAGGTTCAATATCTCCATACGTAAATGAAGTCTCTCTTTTTTAAATGTATGTGTAGGTGTGTGTTCGTATGTGGGTATGTGCATGTGAATGCAGGTGCCAGAGACATTGGATTCCCTGGAGCTGGGGCTGCCTGAAGTGAGAACTGGGGACAGGACTCAGGTCCTCTGGAAGAGCAGAAAGTGTTCTTACTGCTGAGCTACCTCTTCAACTTGGCAAGTTAGTTTTAAATAATGAAAACCAGTTTCCTGAAGACAGCCACTAGTTGGCTATAGGTAAATTGTAGTTTCTGTTCACAAGGAGCTGAAGGGGCTAGCAAGATAGCTCAGCAGGTAAAGGCACTTGTCAAGCCTGATCACCCCGGTTTGATCCCCAGTATCCACATGTCGGAAGGAAAAAGTGACTCTTACATGCTGTCCTGAGTTCTTCTCACATGTGCCACAGCATGTATGTGTGCACTCACACCCCCTACTGACAGGATAGATATATAAATGTAATTAAAGCGAGATTGAGTAGATTCCATGGCCACAGGATGAAACCTACTATCTCTGTGGAAAAGGAAGGTGGGACACATCTTTCTGGAGTAAAAGAAGCCTCGCTGTTGCTTGCTAGGAATGCTATTCGTAAGGCTATTTCATGACCTACTAATACACAGAAAGCAGAAACAAACTTAACTCCCTTCCGAAGGCAGGAGCATGGCAGTAAGACTTCCTTCTTTCCATTCCCTCTTCTCCCAAATCTACAGGGGTCAAGTGCAGTCACTTCTCCCTCTAAATGCTTCCAAACTCTCATCTCTCCATCCCTAAAGGCTTAAGCTTGGGCTTTAATTTTGCTTGTGAGTGGCAAGGTTCAACTTTCACCTATTTTGTCTATTGCTGTGTCCCCAGTACCGTGGTGCAGACAAGAAAATAATTTACCAGGTTTTCATTGAATGAATTTTAATAGCATTCTTCTCTTTCCATTTCAATCCTGCTGCAATTTGAGGTTGGGGAGAATTATTTATTTTTATTTATGTTCTGGCTTACTTATCCATATACATCAATGTCACCTCCTGTCACCAAGCCACAAATGCCACATTAAAGGGCTCATGGTTCCACGCATTCTTGGCTTCTGTGTCCTTGTCTCTGCGGTGTCCTCTGCCTGGAAAATATTTGGCTCCCATTTGCTCTGGCCCACGCCTGCGGGGCGGTTTCAATGTCCAGCTCAAGTATGACATTTTGTGGAGAAGCAGCTCTTCTGAGCACCTAAAAGTCATCTGTATCTCCAGCTCCTCAGCCCTCCCAGCAATTAGACCAGTCTTATACCATCTACCTCCTCTCCACCTTTGCCTTACTAGAGACCGGCACACAGCAGCCTCTGAGTGTTTGCTGAAACAAGACGAAAACACAGCCTAATGAGGGCTATTTAAGTCCAACACCTGTAAACCGCTTTCTGCTGTGTTAGCGCAAACCCCACGTGTTAGTATTGTTATGACTTTCCCGCAGTTCTAGGGTGTTCACATCCAGATCCTTTCTAACCGTATTTTTAAAATCAGAACTGTTTTTCTCTCCCACTGCAAAGGATCTGAACATTCTTATATAACACATATTCTAGTAACTTGTTATCATACACATGCCAAAGCAGAATCAAGGAAAGCTTTAATAAAGGTAATTAAAAAAAAAAAAACTTTGGGAAGGGTGGTGGTGCATGCCTTTGATCTCAGCACTTGAGAGGCAAAAGCAAAGCAGATCTCTCTGAGTTCAAGGCCAGCTTAGTCTACAAAGTGAGTTTCAGGCCAGTCAGGTAGACATAGTGAGACCCTGTCTCAAAATCAAAACAAAACAAAAGATTTTAAGGGTCAGAAAGATGGTTCAGTGGGTAAAGGTCCTGCCAAGCCTGATGACCTGAATTGGATCCATGAATCTCTCACAGACTGTCTCCTGGTTGTCCACATGTTGAATACCGTGGCAAACACGTGCATACTTTTGTGAACACACATGCAACACACAAGCATGCACACACAGAGAATTAATAAATATAATAAAATTTAAAGAGTTTAATTTTTTTCTTTTGAATTTTGGCTTTCCAGAAAATCCAAAGAACTCATTAACATGCTAAGTCTCTATAAAAAAAAAAAAAATCAGGCAAGCAGATTTGGGGATCAGCAGGTCTGTTCCATGGCCAGAACAACTATGTGCTACTTAAATGAGGGCGTTCATAATAACCAATTCCTTTCAAGTTTATATCAGTCTCACCAAATATAGTCTCTCTCTCTCTCTCTCTCTCTCTCTCTCTCTCTCTCTCTCTCTCTCTCTCTGCAATTTACAGGCTAGTTGTAAAAACTATAGTTACTTTCATGGTGTTGCACACAATACATAAAGTACTGCTCAAACAGGCTCAGTGTAAACAGATCAAACACGCACACAGTCCGCAATGAAACTTCACTTGTCCAATCAAATGCAAGGCAGTCTCTGGCAGTGGCCTCTGCTCTGTCCAGCTCTGCCTCCTTATCAGCCCTGAGGCAATGGGGCTCCTTCTCTCCCTAGGTCAAAAGAGTGAGGCTGCTTTTGGGTAAAAGGGCAGCTTTGGAGATAGTTGTGAAAGCTGGAGTGGCCGGATACTGCCTTATTTCTTGAGGCTTTCAAGCTTAAACACCTCTGGCATACATTCCTGCATTAGGAGTCCTAATAATGGAGGCCAGGGCAGGGGCTGGGTTTCATTTTCCTCTGAGGCTTGTTTACTGTATCCAATTTACATATTGCCTGTGGTAAAAACCATTCCTTTAAAGTTCTCAGCTCCGCCTTTAGTCTCAGCACTGGGGAGGTAGGGGCAGAAGGAGCTCTGGGAGTTCAAGGCCAACCTGGTATACAGAGTGAGTTCCAGGACAGGCTCCAAAGCTACACAGAGAAACCCTGTCTTAAAACAAAACAAAACAAAACAAAACATAAATAAAGTTCTCAGCTTCATTAAGTTCATTTTCATATATTCTCTCTCTTCCTCTCTCCCTCCCTCCCTCCTCTGTCCCTCCCCACACGCATACAAACATACAGGGGTGTATATACATGCATGAATATAGCACACTCTCCCAGATAGACACAGCAGTTTATGTATCCTTCTGTAAGCGTGTCGCTTTGGCAAGGGGTCTCTATTCTTTACTGGTCCTGGGCCACATCGTTCAGAGTGCCTTCATGCCTTGCGACAGCACCTTTAACCACTTCCTCCTTATAATGAACCGACGGCTTGCTTAATCACTATCAACCTGGGACGTCACCTTCAAACCACCTCAGTGGCCTGAACTGGAAGTCACCTGCGGCCAGCCAAACCCGTGTTTCACCGTCCCGGGGGAAAGAGGAGGGTCCTCTGGGGCGGCCGCCACTCGCCCAGACCCCCGCCCACATCCCCGCTGCCCTTTCACACCAGGTCAGGATCCGCCTGGGCCCTGGAAGCCTTCCCAGGGAAGCCGTCCTACGAGAGGGCCGCCCCAGCTTCGTCACCCTCCCCGCCGCAGGCTCCCGGAGACGGCGACAGCGAGAATCGCTGCCAGGATGGAGTGGAGCCCGCCGCCGGGGACAGTCGCCGCGCTCAGCCAGCGCCCGCCACCCCCCGCCCGGCTCACCGGCCGCCGGGATTCGCTCCTCTCAGGTCACTGCTTCGTTGGCATCTTGTCCCAGTCCCAGAGCTCTGGATGCCGACGCCCACCAGGGACCGGCCGGGGGGGGGGGGCGACCGGACAGCCGGACGGTGACGCGCGGCCTCGCGACCCACCGGGCGCCGCTCAGCTGACCGCAGCGCCTGCTCCCGCCCTAGCCGGGGAATTTCCCAGACCACGCCCACTCGGACACGCCCCTGGGAAACCACGCCCAACGCCCCGCCCCTCGGCATCTCTTCCTGAGCCCGGCGATCCACCTCCGCGATGTGGCGCGAGTGAATTGAGAGGAAGCCGAAGTGTCAGGCACCTGGCGTTAACTACAGTAAACTATTCACCAGACCAAATGGGCCGAGTCGGGCTTCCCTGTGTCTATAGAGAAAGATCAGAATCACATGGGGTCTTTGAGCCCTTCAGAAGGGTGTCAGGCATCCTCCGAGCAAGACCTTCATCTTTTCGTCTCTCAGCTTCCCTGCCCACTCCGACCTGAGTGTTTGTTTAAACCTTACAATTAGGCAGCATACTCTCTCGCTGAATCCCTATCCTCTTTTGGAGGCTTCAATTAAAAACCAAAGCAAAGCCGGGCGTTGGTGGCGCACGCCTTTAATCCCAGCACTCGGGAGGCAGAGCCAGGCGGATCTTTGTGAGTTCGAGGCCAGCCTGGTCTACAGTGTGAGATCCAGGAAAGGCGCAAAGCTACACAGAGAAACCCTGTCTCGAAAAACCAAAAAAAAAAAAAAAAAAAACAACCAAAGCAAAATAAATGAAGGAAGGAAGGAAGGAAAGAAGGAAAAAGGAAAGATAGCAACCCTGTAAAATGCTCTTGAGCTCTTGTTCGCCTAGAGCAAGCCGTTAACACGTGGCTGCATCAGATGACCCAAGCAGGTGAGATTGATGGGTTGTTTTGGATGACATTCAGGAAGCAGTTTTAACCGCGATGGAGCTATACCACACTGGAGGATGCCACTGCAGGGACTGGAGAAGGAAAAGCTAGAAAACTATAATAGAGAACCGCCCTTGTTTGCATTCCTAGTCCCTGAGAAGACACCAGTAAGGTGGCATTGCAAGACACAGATGGCCTTTGATCAGAAGGGTGAGCTTGCCCAGCAAAGCGTTGCCTTGACAACCAGACCCCCAGCGAAAGGTAAGTAGGTAGAAACTGGGGCAGGTTCCCAGGTGGCTCAGAAGAGAGTATGAGATCAGGTTTGGTGCACGAGGTCAAAGGGATGTCATAACCAGGGAAGAATTTCATTTACTGACGGAAGGGCTACAGTGGTGATAAGGAACAGGTGGTTGTGGTTGCATATGCACCTGCTCACAGGTTGGAAGGGGAGGTAGGGATCCTCATCAACACAAGGAATTGAGCCAAGCCCTGCCCAGTCTATTGCACAGACCAGATCATCTGCTGTCCTTTCCAACACCTGGCCCCAAATTAACCCTAGAGCCAGGCACAGAAAGTCTGAGAAGTTGTGTGTGTCTGTGGGGGGCACCCATCATTTTTCTGATACTTTTTACAATCAACACAGAAGACTTCTATGACCCCTGGTCACATCTCTCCACCACCAATCAATTATATTTGTGGGGAATATCAGCTGAATGTCCTTTCATTCTACTGAGTTCTGACACCATCTACCTGCCTGTGGTGGTAGATCCCATAGGTAGGAATGTCACCCTAAAGATCTGCTCTAGTCTCCCAACGCCAAGTGGAAGCCCCAGATTATTTTACCTGAGTTTCTGTCCCACTAATCTGCTGTAAATTGAGTTTTGCAGGTCCTCCCCTTTGGGTTTCATTCATTTGCCAAGCAGCTCAAAACTCAAGGAAACATATTTACCAGTTTATTATTATAAGTGATAGGTAAGGACTTTGGATTACCTTGCAAAACCAAATCTGAGAGTGATAAACTAAACCACACACCCTGATCAGGACTATTTAATTACATATACTATTTTTTCAGTGTCTCATTTCATAGTTTATGATGACTTGGAACTCACTATGAAGTCCAATGACCCTGAACTTGTAGCAATCCTCCTGTCTCGGCCTTCCAGGTGCTTACTTAGCACATTACCAGCCCAGCCTGTTGGGGCTGCTGGAGCTGGGGTGGTGGTGGCTGCTGCTGCTTCTGCTCTGGTTTTCTCCTCCTTCTCTTCCTCCCCTTCCGGCCTCTTTCTTTTTCTTCTTCAACAGGGTCTCATTATACAGCCCTGGTTGGCTTGGAACTTGTGTAGACTAGGCTGGCCTAGAACTCACAGAGATCTGCCTGCCTCTGCCACCCTCCTACTCCCAGTGCTGGCATTAAAGGCATTTGATACCGTGCCTTGCTTTACAATAATTAATTTGTGTGAGAGCTGCTTCAGAACCTCTGGAGGTGCAATGTTCTATAAACTACAGACATATTACCCTTTTAAAATCCCTAAAATTCATGTTTCTGAAACCACCTACTGGAACTGGAGAGATGGCTCAGTGGTTAAGAGCACTGGCTTCTCTTCCAAAGCTTCTGAGCTCAAGTCCCAGCAACCACATGGTGGCTCACAACCATCTGTAATGAGATCTGGTGCCCTCTTCTGGCCTGCAGGCATACATGCACATGGAATACTGTATATATAATTAATAAATAAATCTAAAAAAAAAAAAGAAAAAGAAAAAAAAAAGAAACCACCTACTACCCAAGGATGGATAAGAGTGCCTGGAGTGAGTCACACTCTACTTGTTAAAAATTATAGGTCACCATTTTTCTGGACTAAACTGAAGGAGGTCCGAACACATCAGGCTGAAAACAAAATGGAGTCACTCATTGTCTCAGTTACTTTTCTACTGCTGTGATAAAAGTGCCTAAGGCCGTGCCATCCTGTTCCAACTCCATGTTGTGTTTTCTTAGACAGTTCTCAGCCCTCCACCCTCCTCTCTTGAATGGTCACAGCTGCCTTGGCAACACATTTGAGATTTCCACAGCCTTGACCATGGTCCAGATGTTATCAACCAATATAAATAAAGTGAACTAAAATAACTAAAGATGATTTAAGTCAAATATAATTGTTCTGTTATGTCTGAAATAACTTCTATCCTCTGCCAGCAATGAACATTTCAATGTTACTCTGAACCTCATCCAATTTTGATGTAAATTATGGTCTTTGTGGTATTGCCTTTAAAAATGCTGTACCCCTCAGCTTGGGAACCAAGAGACTTCAGAGGCAGGAGCCCACTCTTTTTCTGGCCATTAAGAAGATTATTAAAATTTTTAATTGGGTTAATCAGCATAGCTGTCAATAACTGTCTCATATAGATCATTTCAAAATACCATGACTAAGGCAATTTATAGAAGGAAGATGTACGAGCCCATCATCATGGGAAAGCATGGGAGGAATGGCATGCGTGTTAGCTGGAGCAGACGCTGAGAGCTCACATCTCAATCCACAAACGACAGCTGGGAACGTTTGTGGCTTTTGAGTCCTCAAAGCCTCTCCCAGTGACATACTTCCTACAGCAAGGCCACTCCTCCTAAGCCTGCCCATCAGCCACCAACTGGGGATCAAATATTCAAATGCCTAAGAATATGGGGGACATTTCATCCAAACTATCACAGTCATGCTCAAGGTCCACTCAGCTTGCTTAAACTAACCAGTGTGTAACATGCAGACAATACTTAGACTACTTAGGGTCAGCCTAGGGCTTGGGGGAAGGTCCCCGTCCCTACTCCCTTTAACCCTTCCGTCCTCCTCTTCCTCTTCCTGCTAAGATGTTAATTGTGAAATGGTCTTTCTAGAGCATCAGAACCCAGAACCTCCGGGGGCCTCAGGAATGCCCGTCCTTAGTCATCAGCTTTGTAAGTCACTGTGAGGTGTAAATTACAGCATTATGCTTATGAAAAACACTGGAACCAGTCCCAGGAGGCCAAAGTGCATCACAGTGTCTTGGCCAGAGTGCGAAGGAGATAACCCGTCCTGCAAGACAGAGTTCTGCTCAACCTGTAGCTTTCCCATTCTTCTACTCTTCTCTCTCTCTAAAAACCCTTTGTACCCCTAATTCTTCCAACAGAGGTTTTGCAACAAGAGTCCCCCATTCTTCTCTGCCAAAACAGCTTTTTGAATTTAAAACAAAACAAAACAAAAAGCCATTGTTTCTAAACTTAACTGGCCCGAGATCGGGGTGAGCAAGCGAGCTTGGCCAGTAACATCATAATCTTTAGAGTCAGTTCTAGTTAGTCAGCATTAATCTCCTGCCTCTACCTTCATCTCCAAAATGTTGGTATTACAGACATGTGTGGCTCAGCTAAATAATTCTGCTTTAAAGGAAATGGAATCATTTATTCTGAAGTAAATATGACTGGAAATACAGATTCAGGTTAGTCTGGATAGCATTTCACAGTACAAAATGTTGTACAAATGTATTATTACAGTAGTATTAAAGGTCAGGGCTCTATTGAGGCCCCTTACAGAAAGCAATTTCCTCCTCCGTAAAAGAATGAAATCAACCTCTGGTTGGAGATGTCTTTGTCTCCTCCATTAAGTGTTACTCTAGATAGTCATCTAGCCAAGTATGCTGGCTGGTTTTATGTCAACTTGACACAAACTAGAGTCATTGGAAAGGCATGAGCCTCAATTGAGAAAATATCTCCTTAAGATCCAGCTGTAAGGCATTTTCTTAATTAGTAATTGATAGGGGGAGGGCCCAGACTATTGTGGGTGGTGCCATCCCTGGACTGGTTGTCCTGAGTTCTGTAAGAAAGCAGGCTGAGCAAGCCATGAGGAGCAAGACAGTAAGCAGCACCCCTCCGTGGCCTCTGCATCAGCTCCTGCCTCCAGGTTCCTGCCCTGTTTGAGTTCCTGCCCAGACTTCCTTCAGTGATGAACAGTGATTTGGAATTGTAAGCCAAATAAACCCTTTCCTCCTCAACTTGCTTTTTAGTCATGGTGTTTCATCACAGCAACAGAAACCCTAACTAAGACACCAAAGGAACAGCCTTCAGGAAGGCTGATTCCCCTTAAGCCATGCTAAATAGATGGGAGGAATGATTATCGTAGTAATGAGATAATGTGCTTTTCTTTCCTGGAATCCCTGCTCTCTGTGCAGTTACTTAGGGAGTGGTATAAGGGTGTAGTGTTAGAATCCAGCTGCTGCTCAGGCCACAATGTCTGCAGCAGTTCTCTTTGGGATACCAACAGGCACCCTACTGAGATACTGTCTGTTACTCTAGCTGACAAATTTTCAGATGTCAGGATCCCCACCTGAGGAAGGAAGTTTACTTCACCAGGGCTATTGGTGGCTGTACATCCTGCCCCCACCTTGCTTCCTGACTCCTGCTTGGATCAGACAGCCTGGCTTCAGGCTTGTGCTATGAAACCACCTCCATCTTCAGGAAGGTCTAAAACAGACCCCCCACTTCTGCCGCACGAGCCTTGCTATGGTGTCTGTTTTTGGCATGAGGGCCTGACTCTACTCACAGTCCCTGCCATGCTGTTGTCTGTGTGTCGGTTTGTCCATGTAGTAATAACTTTTCTAATAAACTCCTTGTGGTGGTTTGAATGAAAATGGATTCATAGGGAGTGGCATTAGTGGAGGTGTGGTCTTGTTGGAGTAGGTGTGGCCTTGTTGGAGGAAGTGTGTCACAGCAGGTGGGCTTTGAGGTTTCAGAAGCTCAAGCCAGGCCCAGTCACTCTCTCTTCCTGCTGCCTGTGTTGGTTCAGATATAAACCTCTCAGCTACTTCTCCAGCACCATGTCTGCTTGTGTGCCACCATGCTTCTCACTGTGGCAATAATGGACTAAACCCGTGAACCTGTAAGCCAGCCCCAATGAAATATTTTCCTTTATAAGAACTGTAGTGGTCATGGTGTCCATTCACCGCAATAAAACCCTAAGACTATCCTTATCCCCCAGCAGTCTGTCCCGATCCATTTGTACCCTGCCCCTGACACCTTTCAAGCCACTGCTGCCATCTTAAACATGCCTACTTTTCTGAGTCTGTAAGTTTTTCTTCTTTCTATTTCCTAAGCATGCTTTTCCTGACACTTTGGGCTTCCTTACTCTTTCTCTGAAGCACCCACCCACCCACCACTTTTTGCCATGTGGCTGTCCGTTGGCCACGTGCCTGACCTTCATTGCTGACCATGCTGGCTTACCTCAAACAGTGTGGCTTGCTTGCTTCCTTTTCTCCATCATCCTCTTACAGGCAGGGCCAGAGATTTACAGCTTATCTGCCCTAGAGTTTTTCTTTTAAACTCTAATAAAATTGTTCTCAAGCTTTCTTCTGAGTCCATTCTTAAATTCTTTTATTAGCAAGACTAAGAATACCAAGAGGGGATCCCAGTTTTCCCAATGACATGGAGCATACAAGGTGGGACCTCCACAAATTTCCAATAGCATTATTCACAGAACACAAGAAAACCATAGATCTGTTGTTTACAGATGCTGTTAATAGGTTTTATCCTATTTGAGTCTCTAGAACAGACTTGCAGTATTTTCTTCCCCAGATGATTGACTGACTGATTAGGATTAACCCTTTTTTTTTTTAATGTACATATGAGGTTTTTGCCTGCGTGTATATAAATACATCATGTATGTGCCTAGTATCTGAGGCAGCCAGGAGAGGGTGATGGATCCTCTGGAACTGGAGTTACAGATGGTTGTTAGCCACAATGTGGGTGCTGGGAACTGAACCTGGGTCCTCTGGAAGAGCAACAAGTACTCTTAGCTGATAAGCTATCTCTCCATCCCCAAGTTTAGATTAACTCTTGAGGGAGGAAACAATGTCTTTGTTTTCTACCAGAGCAATGATAGCTATATAGTAATCAATTGAATTTCCAAACAGCATATAATGCCATGTTTCCACCCAGAACCTGATACACAACTCAGATCTCATTCTTTGAACCTGGTTTTATTAGCTGCTGATTATGAGAAAGGAGTTCATCCCTAATGAACTTTAAGTCTGCTAATATTTACCTGTCAGGTCCAACAGGAACCCAGGACAAATGGCTAACTGTGGTGCCTATTAGCATATCAAAGTCCATGCTGGTCTCCAGGCTCCTCTATATCACAGGTACCTGTCACAGAGTCCATGCTGGTGACATCTCGACATCCCGGCTCCTCTCAGCTCTCACCCTCTACCCTATCATAAACTTCTCCAGCTCATGGGCTTCCCTTCCCCCAGCTTCTTATTCCTATATCACCCTGCCATTTCAGCCATGTGCTCTCTTAGTCCACTTGCCCCCTCCCCACGCCCCCATTCTCTCATGTCTGGGTTCAGTCTACAGGCCATGTTTAGTCTATGACTTTCTCTCTCTCCTCTGAACTCTTCCAGATGCCTCTGGCTGTACTCTCCCTCATATCTACAATAAAAGCCTTCCCCTCAACCATAGCTTGGAGGGGTCAGGTCCTCACTTTATATACTACTAACTAGCTAGCTAACAAACACCTACACGATCCATGTTCTAGATCTCCATGGTCAAGCAGTCTGCAGGATATTTAATGTAATTCCCCGGAGAAAGTCAGGTCGGTTTCTTAGCGGGAGTGGGGCTTCTATTCTCCCTCGCCCTTCTGTGAGTAGCCATAACCTCAATCATCTAAGACTGAAATCGAAACACGATTTTTGCTGTTTCAATGATGTGGTTTTGTGGTAGGCAAGCGAATAGTGTGTACTGGCTTTTAATGAGATGTTAATTTGTATGCCAGGCCCCTTGTTTTCCTCCTTAACTGTGATCTGCTGTTTTGAGCTGGTGACCTGTCCCTCTGTATTCCCTGCCTTAGTGGTATCTGCATGACTCTAAACCACAGTTCTTAGAAGAATAACCATTTTTTCCTTCCTGTTTTTTGAAAAAGCTGATCTAAAGAGATAAATTAACTACCCCGGGTGTGGTGGTTTGAAAGAAAATGGCCCCCAAAGGGAGTGACACGATCAGGGGGTGTGACCTTGGAGGAAGTGTGTCGCTGTGGGGGTGGGCTTTGAGGTCTCTTTTGCTCAAGCTTCGCTCAGTGTGACTTTCAGTTGACTTCCTGATGTCTTCTGGTCAAGATGTAGCACTCTCAACTCCAGCACCATGTCTGCCTGCATGCTGCCATGTTCCCTGTCATGATGAAACTGGACTGAACCTCTGAAAATGTAAGCGAGCCACCCCAATTAAATGTTTTCTTTATAACAGTTACCATGGCTGGGCAGTAGTGGTGCATGCCTTTAATCCCAGCACTTGGGAGGCAGAGCCAGGCAGATCTCTGTGAGTTCGAGGCCAGCCTGGTCTACAGAGCGAGATCCAGGACAGGCACCAAAACTACACAGAGAAACCCTGTCTTGAAAAAAAAAAAAAAGAAAAAAAAAGAAAAAAAAAAGAAAAAAAAAAAGAAAAAAAAAAAAGAGTTGCCATGGCCTGCTGTGGGATGGTCTTTCTGTATGCTGTGAATGTGTGTTGCTCTGATTGGTTGATAAATAAAATGCTGATTGGGAGGAAAACTTCTGACTACAATGGCCATGGTGTTTCTTCATAGCAATAGTAACTCTAACCAAAACACCAGGTGTCCTAAAGGGAGTGAAGAGAGAGGCAGGGTGGGATGGGGAGGTCACAGCAGTTAGACAGAACAGTAACTCACTCAGCTTAGGAGAAGGGAGGGATTGGTGGCCTCACACACGTCCAAGACAGAGCTCTTCAGAAGACAGCTATGTGGCCTATTTATTGGAACTCAGACCTTTTGGCAGATCCTAGTGCCCACGCTTGTCATTGCAGACGTGTTTTACAGTGAGGGCATTAGTGTGAATGCTGGGTTGGAGAATAAATGGCCTTTGTTCCAAAGCTAACAGAAAACTCTTCTGGATTTTTGTATGGCCTTAGGAAAGGAAACTCTGTACTTCCAGGGTCAAGAGATCCCAGGAAATGGGTTTCCTTAGACCCCTGCAGGCAGAGACTGGACTTTAAGAAAGAAAAGATGTGTAACATTTAATACACAGCTTAGCTAACAGACTACTCATACTCAATGATGCAGATACAGACCACTGTATGGACCAAGATTCCACAAACAATACATGCCAAGAGAAGGAAAACAGACAGGAAAAGACCAGTTGGAGTTTGGAGTGGCTTTCCTTACAAATGAGCTCATGGAAATTCAGGGCAAGGATGGATGTGTTCTAAACTGGATCGTGATGGTGGTTATGCAATGGTGTAGATGTCAGTGGATGTCATTGAATTGTGCATTCACAATAGGTCAACTTTGTGCCATAGAGGTATTTAGTCTAAACTCTTGAGACAGAAAGATCTTTGGAATAAAGGGTGTATTCATCTGTTATACATGCTGGACTTAAGTCACTTTTATAGTGTAGTGATCATCATTGTTACCTCTTACAGATGCTAGCCAGAAAGAGGGCCAGATCCCAAGACTGATTTCTCACAACTACCAGCAGATAGGCTACGTAGCAGGTAGGAAAATGTCTGCTGACTTAGAGCTAAGAATATTCTCAGAGTAGGAAAAAATTGGGTATGTGTGTGTATCTGGAGAGATGGCTTAGTAGGTAAAAACACTTGAACAAGCATGAAGTCCTGAGTTTGAATCCACAGCATCTACGACTTCATTCATTTCTATAATCCTGGGGCTATGGCGGGGTTGGGTTGGGTTGGGTGGGGTGGGTGCAGAGACAAGAGGCTCTTGGGGGTTTTCTGGCTGCCAGCCTAACTTCAGGTTTAGTGAAAGGCCCGGTCTCAGAGGAATCCAGCAAAGAGTGAAAGAGCAGGGCACCGGACATCCTCCTCTGGCCTCCATTCACATGCACATGGTCATGTATACCTGAATACACACACACACACACACACACACACACACACTGCATTTACCACATATATTCATACACACACAAAAGAACAGGAAATAAAAAATTTGAGGAAGACGTAGTTGTTTACATGGAACCTATGTTGGTTAAACCTACATTTGCTAAGAAAGGTACAATAAGGAAAAGTATTCGGTGTTTCTTCATTGGTTAGTTTTAGAACCAGAGTCAATTATTAGTCTGGGACTTTGAGATAAGGTTTAATAATGTATAATGTTTTAATAGAATATTTTTTATTAATTATTTGAGAATCTTATACATGTGTACAAAATATTTTAATCATATTCACTCCCTACTCCTTCCTTTAATTCCTCTCAGACCTGCCCACCCTAATCACCTCCCTACTTTGTGTCCTCTTTTTTGTTTTTTGTTTTGTTCTTTTGTGCTGTTTTTTGTTTTGTTTTTGAGACAGAATTTCTCTATATAACAATCCTGGCTATCTTGGAATTTGCTCTGTAGACCAGGCTGGCCTCGAACTCAAAGAGATCCATCTGCCTCTGCCTCCTGAGTGCTGGGATTAAAGACATGCACCACTATACCAGGCTGAATCCTTTTTTTAAAATACATTTTTATAACCCACCAGGTCTAACGTTTGCTGTCCACAAACTGATGGACGTGGAGCCCTCCACTAGAGTGTGATCCCTCTACCAGGGGCCATACGCTTAAAGAAGATAGTCTCCTTCTCAGAGCAGCTATCCACTGTCATTAGCTCCTCAGCTAGGATTGGGTCCTATCTAGTGAATCTAGTTTTTGTTTATTTGTTTGTGTTTGTTGTTGTTGTTTTTTAAACAAATAGGATTTCACTCCTGTACCTCAGGCTGACCTAAAACTCACTATGTCACCTACACTGGCCTCAAACTCACGATCCTCCTGTGTCAGCTGCCTGAGTGCAGGATTACAAATGTGCTGCAATGGCTGACTTGATCTAGTATAAATTTGCACCACAGAAGCTCACTAACGAACTCGCCTTCTCTCTTCCCACCTCCATCCTCTGGCCTGTGTAATTTAATTTAGGACATTGCAAGTTTTCTCTTACAGTAAACACTTCTACAAAGCTGCAGAAAGAATATCAAAAAACCGCACCAGAGTCTGGACTGGACCCTGTGGCACACGCCTGTGGTCCTAGCTATGCAGGCACCTGATGTGAGAGGGTCATTAAGCCCAGGGGTTCAAAGATGGGCTGGGCAACAAATAAAGACCCAGTGTCACAAACAAAAGCACGCTAGAGACAGAAGCAATAAGAATTAAGTCCAATAAAAGAGACACCTTACCCAAGTATGGTGGTGCATGCCGATAATCTCAGCATTTGAGAAGTAGAACTACAAATCTGAAGACAGTCTCCACTATCCAGAGACCCTCAAACAAACAAACCAAAAGGGAAGGGGTGGGGGAAGGCCCCTTATGTTGGGCCACTGTGTGACCTGCATTAATTACTACTTTGCAGATGAGCAAGGTCTGTCTTTTGCCCTGGCTTACCATTGGGCCCAAATATTCAGAGGATGGATTCTCCTATAACTTAAATAGAGTTAGCATATGGCCCAGAAATTCTGTTTCTAGGTACATCTAAAGAAATGAAAAGAGGGACTTAAACAAGTGTCTGTATGTATATGCCTCTGGTTGTAGGTTTCCCTGGAAATTCTGCATGGTGGTAATCATCTCTGTTTGAGAAGCAAAAGGCATAACTTCAGCAACATCAGAGAAAGGATCCAAATCAGACTCCAGTCTGTAGATCAGGCAAAAATACCAAGTCCTGAGAGAAAAAGCTGTGCTTCCTGAAAAGCCGGATCCCAGTAGGAGTTTATCTTTTGGCTGATGGGTTGATGCTCTGTAAATATTAGTATCAGAGTGTTGTGGTGTGACGTGTCCCCCATGGCCTTGTGTGTTTGAATACTTGGATCCCAGCTGGTGGTGCTGTGTTGAGAGTTTCTAGGACCTTTGGGACCAGGGCCTAGCTGGTGGCTGTAGGTCACTAGGGGTGGGCTTTCAAGAGATAGGACCTAGCCCTGCTCCTGGGCTGCTTTCTGCTTTCTGATCTACTAGGATGTAAGACTGTTCTCCATGCATCTCTACTATCATGGAGCTGTTCAATCATGGAAACTGAAATCCCTCTGAGCCATGAACCAAAATAAATCCTTGCCATAAGCTGCTCCTGTTTGATACTTAGTGACAGTGGCAGGAGAATAATTAAGATACACAGTAAGATGGTCATTTATTAAGCACTGTCCACTTCTTTCCCATTGTGTGTAAAAGCTGTGTAATTCTTGTTATTTTTTCCATCAGATCAAAGAAGAGCATAGATGAAATGTTGAATCCACACTACTTTGCTTTGTTTTTGCTATTAAACCATTGAGTTCATGAGCCAAAACTTTTCTTTTAAAGTATTATCTTGTTACTTTCTCATTACTGTGATAAAATACCGTGACAAAAGCAACTTCAGAGAGAAAAGGTTTATTTGGGGTTATTGTTCCTAGGGGATACAGTCCACCATGGAGAGGAAGGAGACATGGTGGCTGGAAGGGAACACATGAGGTCAGCAGCAGGGAGGCTGGTCACATTGCAGTCACACTCAGGAAGCAAAGAGCAAACAGGGTGTCGGGTTGGGCTATAAAGCCTGAAGGTCTGTTTCCAGTGATTCACATCCTCCAGTGGGGCTCCACATCCTAAAGGGTCCACAGCCTTCCCAAACAGCAACCCCAGCTGGGAACCAAGTGTTCAAACATGTGGACTTATGGGGGAAACATTTCACATTTGTGGTGGTTTGAATGAGAAATGTCCCCACAGGCTCATATATTTGAATGTTTGGTTCCTGGTGGACTGCTTAGGAAGGATTAGGAGGTGTGGCCTTGTTAGAGGAGGTGTGTCACTGGGGGCAGCCTTTGAGGTGCAGTCCACCTCTCTTTGCTTGTAGATGAGTTGTAAGCTCTCAGCTACTGCTCCAGGTCATGCCTGCCTACCAGCTGCTGCAACGCATCCTACTATGATGGTCATGGACTCACCCTCTGAAACTGCAAGCCAGCCCCCAGTTAAATGTTTTCTTTTATAAACTGTCTTGGTCATGGTGTCTCTTCATAGCAATAGAGCGGTAACTAAGACAACATTCAACCCAAAACAAGTATTAATTATCCAGAGCCAGTGATTTGGGAAAATAATCATTATAACACTCTACAATTCTTCCTATTTGTTTAAAATTATTGATGTTATTTTCTGTGGAAGCCTGAGAAATGACCTGGGTATCTAATTTAATACGCTGTTTGAGCTGCTTGCTCCAAATTGGAGAAACTGAGGCCTGTGTGATTTTTTATTCTTTCCTCTATCTCACTTATTTTGTCCAAAAGGACCGTTCACTCTTTACTCTTCTGCAGCAGTGAATGGTGCTGCCATCCTCTGGACCCCCTGGAGGATTTCAAGTTTGGCATTTGTCCTTTTGAGTAAGAGATTTACTAGAAGAGTTAGTGACACCAAGGACAGACAGACAGACAGACAGATGATAAGTACTCTGTGGAGAGTTCAGGCCCATGAGGCAATGCAGGGATCCCTTTTTATAGGTCTCAGGAGTTCAGGCTGTCCCTGACTCCTGGGCGGCAAGGGGAGAGGAGGGCATTCTGCAGTAGGAGTGTGCTACTCTGGGACAGGAAGACTGTGAAGTAGTTTGAGGCCAGGTACATCTGGTTAAGGTGCGCTCATATGGGTGGGGGCTAAGTTACTACGGTGGCCCTTTGAAGTCCGGGTGTCTGACAAGCTGAGGTCTGTAAATTTTCCTGGGAGAAGTGAGGATGGTACTCATATTCTCTTGGAATCCAGGCAGTCTGGAATCAGGGAGTCTGTTAGAAGGTTAGAGATTTACAGCTAGGCTCTCAGTAGCAGGATTTGCCATTTCCTTTATATAGAAAAGAAGCTGCTGCAGATAGGTATGGCCTGAGAGGCATTGTATGTGTGGGGAGTGAAGGGGTGGGCAGGGGATTCCCATGCTCCCCTTAGCTCCACTCCCTGCTCTTTCAGATCTCTGGCATAAGACATATGAGAGGACATTGTAGAAGACAGGCAGAGGTTTTTACAGAACAGAGTAAGGTGCCTTCTCAAGAGGCAAGAGAGGACACTGTGCTGATCTACAGTAGCCAGGCTTTATGCTATTTCCAAAGTCTTTAGGTCAAGCAGCTTTCCTGGGGGATTTTGTCCTGTCCAGGTGGTTGATTACCCTGTTTGCTTTGATTCTTACTTGAGTGGAAAGTGGTGTATTTTTGTTCTTTATGAGAAAACTTCCTGTATACAGTGATCACATAAGGTTTAGGTGTCCCCAAGATATACAGGGACAACTATGCATTAATTACCTTATAGGACATTTAGGGTGTTATGTCTCCTACTAGGGCCAGAAAGCTGACTCAGGTTCCATTCTTCTGACTAGTAATTAGAGTACCACTGTCCCACTCCTCCATTTTACAGGCTATTGACTATGAGGGAGGGGCCTAGGCTCAATGTCAAGGTCCAAGTTTGCTGACATCTAACTAGTTACATCGCAGTGGGGCCAGTCCTAGCGGTGGCTCTGGTGGTACACACCCGTTGTTCCAGGAGTTGGGAGGCCAGGGCAGGAAGAGTTTGAGTTTACAGTTAATCTAGAATTCCTAGTGAGACCCTGCCTCAATAGAAGAAGAAAGAAAGGAAGGAAGGGAGGGAGGGAGAAGGGGAGGGAAGGAAGGAGGAAAGGAAGGTGTGGGAGACCCGTTTCCACATTTATGCCCAGGGAATTCTTGAGGAGGGAGAAGTGAGAAATATTTAGATAGAGATACCAAGACAATGAGAGGAAAGAGAAACACAGGATAGCCTTGGGAGGACCTGGGTCAATACCCAACGGCCCAGATTAGAGTACTACTCTAATAATTAGGCCCTTATTCCAAAGGGCTTTTTATAACAATGCCAAGGGGCAAGGCAAAAGACCTCCCCTTTGCTAGATACAGCCAAGTGTAGACCCTTCCAAACACCTGGTACCCAGGCCTGTGGTCCAATCATCTTCTTACGCAGCCCTGCTGGTAAAGCAAGCTCAGATCTCACTAGGAAACCTCTGTGGGCTCCAACAGGAAGGGGTGTGATGTGGAGGGCTTAGGTGTCAGCCTACCTAAGCTCCTGGGACACAGGAAGATGACCTTTGGCCTTGGCTCCTTCATCACTGATGATACAGGTCTCGGTACAGGTGAGCTCTTTGTCTCCTTGGGTCTTCGGGACTAGAAGGGTGTTTCCTTCTTCCAAGTCCTATTGTTGCACGACGCATAGTTAACTCTGCCTTATTTTTAAAGTTTGCAGCTGAATTCTATGGAGTTTTAGGGCTAAGGTCTCCAGCTAAGCTTGGCTACCATCCCAAGACACCAATTAGAGAGATGATCAGAACTAGAGAAGGGGGCTCAGTGTGGACAGTGCTTGCTGGGCAAGCATGGGGACCTGAGTTTGATTCTCCAGAACCCATGTAAACTTCACATCTGTAATCCTAGTGCTCCATGGTAACATGGGAGGTAGAGATAGGAGAATCTCTGGAATCATTCAGGCTAGCTAACCTGACGGATGTACAGGGTGAAGGACAGAAACTTTGTCTCAAACAAGGTTCTAGGCAAGGACCAACACCTGAGGTTGTACTCTGACTGTTACATGTGCTTGTGGAGCACATGTACCCAATCTCCCTCCCTCCCTCTCCCCATCCCCCCCTCACATACACACACACACACACACACACACACACACACACACACACACAAATGATTAACTGTGAGAGGACATTTAATGAACACATTGGGAAGAGGAATAAAGAATAGTTACAGTATCCAATGACTTCAACATCATCTTTGGGGTTCTGACATGAGTTTTAGGTTTAAATAGAAGAAAGATTGGGGCAGGGGACAAGAGGTATGTGTAGCTAGGCAGTCCTGATCAGGTGTGTTCTGGTGATCATTGTTGCTATTCTGGTTCTGCAAGGTGGCCTGAAGACGTTTTTTTGTTTGTTTGTTTTTTGTTTTGAGACAGGGTTTCTCTGTGTAGCCCTGGCTGTCCTAGAACTCACTTTGTAGCCCAGGCTGGCCTTGAACTCACAGAGATCCGCCTGCCTCTGCCTCTGAGTGCTAGTATTAAGGCCGTGTGCCACCATCACCCGGCTTATGAAGATGTTCTTTTGTTTTTTGGTTTTTCAAGACAGGGTTTCTCTGTGTAGCTTTGCGCCTTTCCTGGAACTCGCTTTGGAGACCAGGCTGGCCTTGAACTCACAGAGATCCGCCTGGCTCTGCCTCCCGAGTGCTGGGATTAAAGGCGTGAGCCACCACCGTCCGGCTATGAAGATGATTCTTATTGCTTGAGGGAACAAGGGGATTTTTCTGGAGGTGAGTGCTCATGCTCCAAGAGGCAGCTGCAGCAGAATGGATGACTATCCTCATCTGGTGTGCCCATCCTGTGAGGTGCTTTTCACGCTGTTCCTGAAACCCAAGGTGGCTGCAGGTTGAGGACAGCAGTTTATCTTTGTGCCTTCAGCTTGAAAGGAAGATGAGATAGGTCGGGCGGTTCCTTCTTTACATTTTTAAAAATTAGATTTATTTATTTTATTTTGTGTGTGAGTGCTTTGCCTGCATGTATGCACAACATTCGTGTTTGGTGCCTGAGAAGGTAAGAAGAAGGCATCGGAATTCCTGGAACTGGAGTTGCAGATAGTTGAGAACCTCTATGGAGGAGCTGGGAATTGAACCTGGGCCCTCTACAAGAGCAGCAAGTGCTCTTAACCACTGAGCCATCTCTCCAGCCCCGGCAGATGTTCTTGAGTGATGGCCATGCCTCTGCAGAGTCAAAGGAGTCTGAAACAAAGCAGAGGAGACCACACACTTAAGTTCACAGTAGCAAATTAATGCACAGGAAGTTTGGGCGGCTTATTCATCATGCATTAAAAAAATAAGACAACATTTCAGAAATAGTGTTGAAAAAGAAGGTGTTTACATGCTACTTCAGAGACAGAATGATTCCAGTTGAATTGAGCCAACTACTGTCATAAACATAAGAAAGGGGGTATTAGAGAACAATACTGTTGAAAAGTCCAGTAGAGGGCTGGAGAGATGGCTCAGAGGTTAAGAGCACTGGCTGCTCTTCCAGAGGTCCTGAGTTCAATTCCCAGCAACCACATAGTGGCCCACAACCATCTGCAATGAGATCTGGTGCCCTCTTCTGACTTGCAGGCATACATGCAGGCAGAATACTGTATACATAATAAAAATAAATCTAAAAAAAAAAGTCCAGTAGAGGCTGTATTAACTGTAATTAGCATGTGTTTCTATGTCAGGTGAATTGTATGACAAGCATGCCTTTTATCTTGAAAGGAAACATAACATGAAGGCAGAGGGGCCAGGCTTTCCTCCTGTGTTTAGTTACCTTATTGGCTCAAAATAGGAGTTAATAGTTTAGCAAAAGCAGCTTCTCTATGTCCATTAGGCCATCCCAACCCTTGTTCTCCATTCTTTCTTCTCTACTCCTGCCTACCCCATTTCCCACAATCCCTCTTTCCTCTCCTTTCACCTTCCTTACTAAAAGATAAGACATAGCATTGGTATATTCAGAGTGCCCTCAGTTTAGGAGGCCATCTTTGTGAGAGCCAAAATTATGTTTTAAGTTTTAATTACTGTGCCTAAGAGATCCATAAAACAGAAATGCTTCTAACTTGAAAGTCCAAGGATAGATATTTCTTAAAATTCTGGAGGCTGTTTATGTAAGATAATGAGCCACATGTTTTTACTCCCCTAAACAAGTTTGTTTGACACAACTGCACTGGATGTACTGGTTCACATGTAGGTGGGAGGTACATAGGCAGGAAGTATGTCAGGATGTATGCTTGTCCCTGATTGGATGTAGGTGGGAGGTACATGGGCAGGAAGTATATCAGGATATATGCTTGCCCCTGATTGGACCTGATAGGAAATATGGAAATCTTATAGATTTGATTTTATAAGCCTTTGTGACTCATGGCCATTTTCTGGGAACCTAGGAAAAGACCTGGCCAGAGTCCACCATCCTGGACAGTAGTTAATTAAAGCTTGCTTTAAATTGGCAGTGGTCTTGTTTGCTCCCAGTGGGATTAACACTTCCTAGAATTTATGCCATTTAGGATGAATTTTTATCAAAACCAAATACCTTGAGAGGGCAGTGTATGAGAGGAATGAATTAGGACAAAGTACGCTGTTCTATGTGTATGAAAATGCCATGATGAAACCTGTTACTCTGTATGTGAACATAAAAATCAATAATTAAAAAAACTAAAACCACTTGTCTGTTAAGGGATGTTTAAGGGATCTGCCAGAGGGGGTAAAATGTGTGTGTGTGTGTGTGTGTGTGTGTGTGTGTGTGTGTGTGTGTGTGTGCACTGTGTGTGTGTTGGAGATCAAATCCAGAGCCTCATGCAAGCTAAGTACATGCTATGCCACTGAGCTGCGCCCCGGCACTTGAGCCCATTGCAGACTAGTTTTCGTTCCTAGTTCTTACGTTTCCTTCAAGAAAAGAGGCCCATTTGCTGTGTAATTCACCCATTGTGGAGACACGTGTTGATTGCAGCTGATACAGCCTCTATTGGGCTTCGGGCAGTTTTATCTTATAACATCCTTTCTTATGTTTATAACACTCGTTGGCTCAATTCACATTTCCTTTATGCTTTCTTCCAACATAATATTTTTATTGATTATTTGGGAATTTTGCATAATGCACCCCAAATACATTCACTTCTCAATCTTCCCGGGTCTGCCCCCCAACCCTTGTGACCTGCCCACCCCCCAAAAAAAGAAGAAAGGAAAAAAAAGTCCAACTTGTGCTTCTCATGTACTCACTGGGGCATGGTTAAACTCCCAGCAGCCAGCCCCTTAAGGAAAACTGAGTCCTTTCCCATCCACACTCCCCCCAGAAGTCATCAGTTGTGGAGAGCTAAACCTCAGCATCCTTTAAGAGTTCTCTTCAGTGGCTTCCTGTCTAGGCTATTACTTTTGGGGGGAGGGTAGGGGTTGTCAGAGAACCCTTCTATGTCCCTCTTTCTCAACTGTGAGTCTGCAGTCACTGAAACCACTGCCAAAGCAGCTTCTTTGCTCTTTACAGTCAACGGGAACACTGATCATGGACTTCCACATGGTTCTCACAATATTGAGGACCACAGACATTCACATGGCCTTTGGCACCAGCTCGTGCCATGGACCTCAACATGGTCTCTGTTGGCACTACAGATGAGAAACATCAACACAGTCCTCTGCCACAGCATGGGTCACAGATACATACCATCTTGGCCTTTGGCAGCAGCAGAAGCCAAGGACATCAACACAGCTTCCAACATGTGGGCCATGGACATCAATAGGGTCCCTGGTGGGAGTGTGGCTCATGGACATCAATATAACTTCAGGCAGTAGTATGGAGCAGGGACATCCACATGGCCTTCAGTGGCAACTCAGATGATGGACATAAACATGGATTCTGTGGGAGCACAGATTATGGACATCTATACGGCCTCTATTAGAAGCATGGATACCTCATGGCCCTCAGAGACAGCATAGCCCACAGACACCAACATGACCCCTGGTGGCAGCACATACCATGGACATCAACAAGGACTCAGGTGGCAGCACAGACCATTCACATCAACATGGCCCCCAGTGACAATATGACTCACAGACATCAACATGGATTCAGGGGGCAGGATAGACCATAGATATCATCGTGGCCTTTTGGTAACACAGGTCAGGGACATCAACATGGTCCCTGGCTGCAGCAGGACCATGGGCTCCAATATGGCCCTCGGTGACAGCATAGCCCATGAACATCAACATGACCTTAGAAGGCAGTACAGGCCATGCACATCAACACGACCTCCGATGGCAAGCCAGACCATGCACACTAACACGGCCTCCTGTGGTAGCACAGATTATGGACATTCATCTGGCCTCCAGTGGTAGCATGGGCCTCAGATATTGACATGGCCTCCAACATTGACATGGCCTCCAGAGGCAGCCCAGACCACAGACATCCATGAACCTCCAGCTTCAACATTGCCTGGGGCAGCAGCATGGACCATGGATACCAACCAATATGGCCTCTGGGGGCTGCATAGACCATGGAAGTCTTTCGAGGAGGTTCAATCCAGAAAATGAACCGTGCTCTTCATCTCTGACATCCTGTCGCTGCTCAGAGCCAGGGTGATCTTGTGGCTGGGCAGTGTGTTCAGGGGCTGAGTCTGTGCAAGCTCTAGGCTGCTGCACACCACCCTGCGGACCCCACTCGGCAATAACATGTTCCCCTATCTGCTGCAGCCTTTTTCTCACCTGTCACAGATGTTGGATCTCTCTGTTGCATCTCTAGTTCCACCTCTCTCTGCTGAACACACACTACTCCATTCCTCTATCTTCCCCACCTCTCCATGGAATATTTGTTTGTCGTAATGGCATTGGAATATGCAGTGTGTCGCTCGATGTATTTTTTTTTGCCCAAACAACTTTACATGCAAGTATTCATTGCACCCAGCCATTGGTCTGGTTCGAGGTTTCTGGTTTTTGACATAACCATAAATACTGGACCATCACCAAGACTCGACTTGGATATCCTGCTGTAGCTCAGAGCCAGGGTGATCTTGCAGCTAGGCAGGGCATCCGAGTTGCAGGTTGCAGCACACCTCCCTGCCCTGATGTTGATGTTGGCTGCCCCCAAGGCTTGTGGGCTCAACCTTTGTGCTTGTAGCATGAGGGCAGCACCACTGCCCCATGCTCCTGTCTCCCAGCAGGGTAAGCAGAATGGGATGTAGCTGTGGTGGCTCCTCCCTGGGGGATGGCTGGCAGGCCTAGGGCTGGCCCTATTTAGTAGTAACATCTGGTTCTGCAGGACTGGCTCCTTGGCTCACTCCAGTAGCTCACAGATGAAGCAGATTTTAGTGTGGATTGACTCAAAGCACTGGCTTGTGGGCCTTCCGGGCAGTGTCCACCCAGGCCTCCTTTATACTTTTTAAGAGTTGTGTATCACCTCTATAGAATTGAAATCATTCTGTCTCTAAAGAAGCATGTAATTACTTTTCATCCTTCTTGACACTACTTCTAAAATGTTGAGTCATATTTTTAATGAATAGTAAATAAGCTTCCCAATGTTCCTGTGCATTAATTTGCTGCTGTGAATTGAAATGGGATAGCCTTTTGCTAGGGTTTGTTTGAGGTTGTCACATCTGGTTGTGCAGCTGGTACTGCACAAGAGTTGTCCAGCAGGTGGATGCAGGATGAAGTACAGCTAGCATTGTGCTTGCTAAGCCATGCCGATTGGTGTGAGCTGCATCTTCCCAGGGAAGCAACCCCTTTTTAAAAAAAATCACACAAAAGCCCTGTATGAAACAGCCTTATAGACCTTCCCCCACAGACTCCTGATGTGAGTGTCCCCAAAGGCCCAGAATAACACAAATCTTCAGGCTCTAGTTTTATGAAAGACTTCCCAAGGGGCTTTCTCACTGTGGCTTCTCTACTCTGTGCAACTTACTCCTCCTGGTTCTCCACAGACCACAGAACATAATCCTGTTCCAACATGTCATGTCTTTTGGTGAGGAGGGGAACCTCACCTGCCTTGGGTTTCCTATTCCACTCCCCCCACTGCCTGACCTCCAGCACCCATTGCTTGTCTGTGCTTTGATTTTATCCTCTCTGATGTCCAGGGCCCAATTCTTACTGTGTTTATGCTAGGGATTAGATCTGAAATGTTTCCCGAGAGGTCAAGTGTAGAAAGCTTAGACCCCTGTTGTTGGTTTTTTTACTCTTTGCTCTTTACTCTTTTTGGAGCCAGCTCCCAAATAAATACATGGAGACGTATTCTTACTTATGAATGCCCAGCCTTAGCTTGGGCTTATTTCTAGCCAGCTTTTCTTAACTTGAATAATCCCATCTACCTTTGCCTCTGGGCTTTTTTATCTTTCTCTATTCTATATACCTTTCTTTGCCTCTTACTCCGTGGCTTGCTGTATAGCTGAGTGCTGGCCCCTGGTGTTCTCTGTCCTCCTTTTCTCGTTCCTTGATCTTTCTTTTTCTCCTTTTCTTCTCTCTGCATGCCAGCCCCGCCTACTTCTCTTCCTGCCTAGCTATTGGCCATTCAGCTTGTTATTAGACCAAGAAGGTGTTTTAGACAGGCAAAGTAACACAGCTTCATAGAGTTAAACCAATGCAACATAAAAGAATGCAACACATCTTTGCATCATTAAACAAATGTTCCACAGTATAAACAAATGTAACACATCTTCAACTAATATTCCACAATAGACCCCCAATGTAGCAGTATTTTAGAGTGGGCATTCAGGTGGTCGCTGCATCCCAAAGGCCTTGACCTCCAATTTTGGAGTCAAAACTTGAAGGCTTTGGAAAGAGTTTTGGCATAATTCTGAGCTACTTTTCTGCTCCTTGGCTGCGGTGGGGTGGGTAGCTTTCCTGTACTGTGAGTTTCCACCATGGCATACTTAATCTTCTTCACTACTGGCCTAATGTGTAAGGACAGGGTAACCAAAGACTCTGAGATTGTGAGACTATAACCATCCGAGGACAGCTCATGGACATCACTTTTCTCCTTCCACCATGTGGGTTCTGGAGATGGCTCCCAGGCTTGGTGACAAGTGCCCTTACCTGTCTAGTCATTTCACTAGCCCCTGCAGCTATATTTTCTAATGTACTTTTTTCTGTTAAAAATATTCTTTCTTCATTTAAAAAGTGTGTGTCTCTGTGTGTGCAAAGGTGTGCATATGGTGTGCGTTTCTATTTGTGTGTGTGCAAGTCCGTATGTGTGGAGGCCAGAAGTCAAACGTAGGTGTCATTCTTCAGTAGCTGTACACCTCGTTTTCTGAAACAGGGACTCTCATTGGGAACTGGTGTTTGCCAATTAAGATAGGTTGGATTCCTAGTGAGCTCCAGGGTCCCCTTGGACTTTTGCTCCCCATCACTGAGATTGTAGGCACACACCACAGAGCCCAGAATTTTGTTTGTTACTTTGAGACAGGATTTCTCTATGTAGCCTCTGCCTCCTGAGTACTGGGATTAAAGGTGTGTGCCACCACTGCCCGGCTGAGCCTAGATTTTTACGTGGGTGCTAGAGGTCCCACTTAGGTCTGAGCTCTCTCCCCAGCCTCTAACTTACTTTCTTCTCACTCATCCTAACTAAATATTTGACCCTCTGAACTTCAAATGTTTTATGGGCTAGCCATAGGTTTTCTACATGAAGGCTCAAAAAGTCTTGTTTGGCAGAATTGGGACTTCTTTCCTTTAGAGGTCTTTAGTATGTCAATGTGCCTTATGAGATTCCAAAAAGGAGGCACAGGACTGAAGACCACACACACTATCCAAGGTCAGTAGACCTCCTGTTGCCCAACTCAGTGGCAGTGTAACAGAGCATGGCAAGGCTGTTAGCAGAAGAACCTGACATACCGAAGTCACCAGCCATCTCAGTTTCTCACACAGGGCTGGAGCCGCCCTTTCTTGCTGAGAAAGTAGACCTTTCTTGCTGAGGAAGAACCACTTGAATGGCCCCATTGGCTAATACAGCTGCGACCTGTCTGTGGAGAGAATATGTTAGGATACTTACTCATTTCCCTTATCCAGGGCTGAGGCTTGCTAGGTAGCCAGTTCTAGGTGGATACAGGAGTCTGGAGGGCACCTGGTAGAAATTCCAGGTTCTTGTGTCCTGGAACAAGGAATTACACCAGGAATGTGTGGAGAATGGTAGATACCAAGTTGGTTTATTAAAAGAAAAAGACACTTCTGAGGGTGGAAGTGGGCTAGAGCCGGCGTAATGGTGAATGCTTGACAAAGGGTCAGGGTGTTTATACCCCAGGTGCAGGTGTTGTTACATTCTGAATGTATTTTTGCATATAGCCCAAAATAATTGTGTGCATTAACTTGGTAAGAAGCTCTCCATGAAGGCATGTTCTGTAATACATTCTGTATTGTGCTCTGTTACAAGTCAGCTTGGGTAGGGAAGGTCATTGTTTTGTGTGTGTGTGTATGTGTGTGTGTGTGTGTGTGTGCAGGTGTGCACACACAGATCAGAGGACATCTTGAGGGAGTAGGTTCTTTTCTTTCATCATGTGGGTCCCAAGGATTGAACTCAGGTCATCAGTCTTGACAGCAAGTGCTTTCATCTGCTGAGCCATCTCACTGACCCTTGTATGCTAATTTTGATGCCTCTGTTCACTACTTCGCTGCCATAAGACCTCATGTCTCCACTTGTACCTCAGTTGGCTGGGGTGGCTGTGATACTTTGTCTGGAAGCCACCAATCTTTCTGGGAAGGAGGATATTGTCTTAGTTAGGGGTTCTATTGCTGTGAAGAGACACCATGACCATAGCAACTCTTAAAAAGGAAAACATTCAGTTGGGGCTGGCTTACAGTTTCAGAGGTTTATTCCATTATTATTATGGTATGCAGGCAGACATGGTGCTGGAGAAGGAGCTGAGAGTTCTACATCTGGATTGGCAGGCACTGAAAAGGACAAGGGAACCACTGGGCCTGGCTTGAGTTTCTGAAACTTCAAAGTCCACCCCCAGTGACACTATTCCTCCAACAAGGCCACACCTCCTAATGCTACTCTCCAGTTATTCAAATATATGAGTCTATGGCAGCCGTTCTTATTCAAACCACCACAGATATGGATGCTCAAAACATTCTCTTGGTTGTTTAATCAGAGTCCTTGACGGAGTGAAGAAAATAGTCCTCTCCTTGGTTTCTAAACAAATGAGAGAGAGAAAAAAAAAGTGAGAGAAAGTCAAATGGAAAGTGAAACATTTCTTTTATAGCCGATAAGGATGCAGTTGAAGGTGTGGTGTATCTATTGGGGACATTGGCCTGGTCATAGGCTCTAGTTTTTTGTTTTGTTTTTTAAATAGGCTTAGAGATATCTTTGACTCCAAATGAGCTAGCCACCAAGCCTGTCCTTTTCACACTTCATCTTTTCTGGAATCTTTAGTCCTTCTGTGTCTAACAGTCATATGATCTTGGGAACTGCCAAAACAAATCACCACAAATTGGGTGGTTTAAACTACAAAAATATATTGTCTCACAGTTCTGGGAGCTAAGAGTGACTGATGACTTTACTTGATTAACAGATGCTCTAGGGTATATCTGTGATGTAAGGATGTTCCCAGAGACAATTTAGGTGCTGGGGATCAAACCCAGGGCTTTCTGCATTCTAAGAGGAGTCTAGTCCAGTTTGTGGTATACTATGTGTGTAAGAAATGTTACTTCTAGTTCATATTTTGGGCTATCTGCAAAAATACATGTTATTTTTGATAAATTTTCAATGATCAAAAAGCTAGCAAATCTAATGCAACACACAGCAGAGAGAATTCTCATCTCAGGGAAATATATTAGTCAGGGTTCTCTAGAATAACACAATTTATAGAAGGAATCTATATAGAAAAGGGATTTATTAGAATGGCTTACAGGCTGCGGTTCTGCTAATCCAATAATGGTTTATATTAATTACAAAGTATATGGCCATACATCCCACCTCCAGAGCTAGCTTCTTAGGGAGCTTAAATGACACATGATGCTTTACTAACATAATTATAGTACACATTTGTTAGGATTCTCCAGAAAAACGAGACCGATAGGGGAAAGAGAGGAGGGGGAGAGAGGGGAAACAAGAGAGTGAATGTGATGAATGTGAATGAGGCAGGGATGCCTAAGGTTTATATACGATCAGCAGTCTAGAACTTCAGTCTGGAATCCAAATTCCACGGGCGAGAAACCGAGGCAGGGTTTCTCTGAGGCAGAGTTTCTCTGATACAGTCTAAATGAAAAGAAATTCTTCCTATCTTGGGAAACTTTGGTCTTTACACTTAAGGCTTTCTAATGAAAGGACCAGCCCACAAAATGAAGAGTTACGAGTTTCACTCAGAATGTTAATCCCATCTAGAACATGCCTTCATGGAGAGCTTCTTCAGCGGTATCTGACCAAGTTAATGCACACAATTAACTGTACACTAGGAAGAGCTGTGAACTACCGATTTTTAAAGGTCACTGAGGGCTTGAGAGGCTAAGGCAGCAGAATCAAGCTTGAGGTCAACCTGGGTTACATGGCAAAACGTCATGATGGGGAGAACCCAGAGGCCCAATTCTGGTCTCTAGAATTTCCTCCTTCCTTCCTTCCTTCCTTCCTTCCTTCCTTCCTTCCTTCCTTCCTTCCTTCCTTTCTTTCTTTCTTTCTTTCTTTCTTTCTTTCTTTCTTTCTTTCAAGATAGGGTTTCTCTGTGTAGTTTTGGTGCCTGTCCTAGATCTCGCTCTGTAGGCCAGGCTGGCCTCGAACTCACAGAGATCCGCCTAGCTCTACCTCCCAAGTGCTAGGATTAAAGACATGTGCCATTGCTGCCCAGCTTCTTCTTCTTCTTTTTTTTTTTAATTTGAAGAAAATTTAAAAACTTGAAAAGGCATATGGAGCAGCTGGTGTTTCTCCAACATCAGCCCGTTTCTCAGAGGACTATAAGTAAGACCACTTTCTTGCCTGCCTCCCTTTCCCACAGCATTGACACTAATTTTTGTTTCTTTTTTCTTGTTAGCATTCCCTCTCTAGTTCTTCAAAGATTCTGTAATTAGAGGCAGGCAGAAGTTCCTATTTAGAATTTTTTGTATTTGTATTGAGACTGGCCTTAAACTCTCTACCTACCTGCCTCAGCTACTGGAGGGCTGGAACTTACATAAGGAAGCTCTCTTTCCAGTAAGACCTTAACCCTTAGCCGTGCATGTCTGATTACAATAAAACTGTGTTTCATCATCTCTCATAACTTCTCTCTTGGAGCCCAGATGCCACATCATGAAAGCCTGTTTAGTTTGTGGAGGATGGAGGTCATGATGGGGAGAACCCAGAGGCCCAGGCAAAGGCTAGCACCAGCTGTTTGTCTTCTGAGTGATTCTCTGTGGGTGTTCTGCCCAACTGAGCTCCCAGTAGAATCCAGCAGCGTTTATGACCACAATCCAGAAGAACCAACTGGTGAGCGAAGGCCAATTAACCCGTGGAATCATAGTGCTGAAACAGGGCTGTGTGTGTGGCTCAGTGGGTAGATGCCTGCCTTGTATGCATGGGGTCCTGGGTTTGATCCCCAGCACTGTATAAGCCAGGGGGCAATGCATGTAACCCCAGCATGGGGAGGAAGAGGGATCAGGAGTTCAGGTTCACCCTCAGCTGCATATCATCTGTTTCCTATTGATCACCATGCCATTCAAAAGTCATAAAACCAAAAGAAACACATCCGATAGACCTTACTGTG
>NC_081420.1:61968796-62108796 GCF_949786415.1 Peromyscus eremicus | reverse complement strand
CAATTGAGAAAATGCTTCCAGCAGATCAGACTGTAAGGTGTTTTCTTAATTAGTGACTGATGGGGAGGGCCCAGCCCATGGTGGGTGGGCTAGTGGGCTGGGTTCTATAAGAAAGCAGACTGAGCAAGCCAGTAAGCAGTATTCCTCCATGGCCTCTGCATTAGCTCCTGCCTTCAGGTTCCAGCCCTGCTTGAGTTCCTGTCCTGACTTCCTCCAATGATGGACTATGATCTGGAAGTATAAGCCAAATAAACCCTTTCCTTCCCAACTTGCTTTTGGTCATGGTGTTTCATTACAGCAGTTGTAACCCTAACTAAGACACAGAGCATAGGGTGGTGTCCCATGTACATCCGATGGGTAGGCCACACAGTTGACTTCCTGCAGCAACCGTTGCAGAAAGGGAAACCTGACTGGTTTGCTCACCAGATTAAAAAAGGCCAATTGCTTAAGAGAAGCATTCCATATGTTAAGACCAATACATTAACTCATATTAGTACTTCTGAACACTATCTGAGATAAGGCCGAAAGATTACTAAACAGTATCTTTAGCCTTCTTTTAGGAAATGAACTTATGGAATTTTCAGGAATACTGTCTGTAATATTTCTCACTCACCCAAAGCCCACATAGTAAAGGCAGTTAGTTCTATGGAGAAATGGGACTGAGTGGCTCCAGACCTGGGCTTTCTGCTTCACGAAGAGGAAGGTTTTCAAATGCCTAGAAAGTACCATACCTTTTCTTCTTTTCTAATTGTTTGATTTTCTTAATCAAATGTGATTTCTTCATTACATTTCATCCTCATAAGCAATGAGACAGTCACTCCTTTAAAAAGATGGTCTCATTCTGTATAGCCCAAGCTGTCCCAGAACCTGACATCCTCCTGTCTCAGCTGGGATTACAAGTATACACACCACACCGGCTCCCAGAGTTTTAAGTAGATGTAGAAAGTTCTTCACTCTGTTCTACTGATGTGACAGAGGTGTTCAGATTTGAAGGAATTAGCCAATAAACATTCATTTCTCATCTGTATAATAGTAGAGGGTAGTGTTAATCCCACCGGTTGAAAATAAGACCATTACCACAATTTAAAGTCAATTTGAAGAAAGCTTTAATTAAATACTCACCAGGTGGATGGGCTCTGGCCAGTTCCATACCCAGTGCCAGAAAATGGCCCTGAATCAAGTTTTGCAAGGACTTAAGAAGAAAAACCCATAATAAACTGCATTTCCCATCAGGTCCAATCAGGGGCAAGCATATATTCTGATGTATTTCCTGCCTGTGTACTTCCTGCCCACATGTGATCAAGCAATCCAGTACAAATGGGTCAAACAAACTTGTTTAGGGGAGTGAAAACATGAGGCTTGTTGTCCCCCATAAACAACAGCCCCCAGCATTTCAGGAACTGTCTGTCCTTGGGCAAGGGGCTTGTAGATCAAAGACATTTTTGTTTCATGGATCTCCTAGGCACAGTAATTAAAACTTAGAACTCGACTTTGGCTCTCACAGTAGGAGTTCTGAGGCAGGAGGTAGGAGGTAAATTGGGGTATAGATGTATTTAAAAAGTCAAAGGTTGGGCTAGTGGGATGGCTCAGTGGATAAAAGACATTTGCCACCAAGCCAGACAACTTGAGTTTGATCCCAGGACCCACATGATGGAAGGAAAGAATCCACTCCTACAAGTTGGCTCATGCACACACACACACACACACACACACACACACACACACACACACACACACACACAATGTATTTACAGTTTTTAAAGTCAAAGGTTGACACTGCAGAAGGCCCTGTCACCTTCAATATTTGACTTCCAAAGCTAGCTTGTGTCAAGTTGACAAAAACTAACCAGAATAGCTTGTGTCTGTTAAAAAAAAAAAAAAGCAGCTGTATGCATGTCTGTGGTTACCAAACCAGTTAAGATTTGAGAGTACCAATCTGAGTCTTCTGATCCCCAGGTCCTGTGCAACCCACTGCCTGTTCCTTTTTCTGAGCAGCAGATGGCGCTGTGCACAAGCCTAAATGGCCTAAGTCACCTACACCCTCACCATGCTCTTCCTAGGGCTGACTTCTGAAGATCCTGAGCTGTGTGCCACAGGTGCAGTATGCAATTTATGGTGGCACAGGCCGCTGGGTCATCATGGAACTGGAGCATATTTCAGGGTTTTCAACATTAGACTTGGCTACATGGCGAAGCTGTGGCCATGCAATGCAAAAAGAAGTGACATATGCAGTTTCTAGACTTGGCCTTAAAACAACAACAGCCTCCCAAAAAAACAAAAAAACAAATTCTCAGTTTATTTCTCCTCGATAAGCCTTACAAGGAGGTCAAATACTGAGGAGGGTGGAGATGTCACTACCCTGAGTCCTAGAAGGCCACCTGGAGCCTAGTGCCCACATTGACTTGGATGTACACTGGGCTGTCAGAGATGTAAGAATGAAAGCCCAACATGTTAGGCTGAAAATTTAAGATTTGTTACAGTAATTACTCAACCCTAAAGGACACAAACATTAGCTGATAAAACTCTCATAACTTCCCACAGAGCGAGCCTGTTGGAGACGTTCGTAGGAAATGCCCAAGTTTTGTGTGACAGGGATTTTGACATTAGACTCTACACGAGAAGAGACCACCCCTGGCAAGGAATTTTAAAAGGTTTTTGTTTGTTTGTTTGTTTGTTTTCCAAGACAGTAGTTTTCTGTGTAGTTCAGTTGGCCTCTTGCCTCTGTCCTCTGAGTGCTGGGATTACAGGTGTGTGCCATACATTAGTTGTTTCTTTTAAAAGGAGGTCTATGTAGCCCTAAATGGCCTTGAACTTGTCACCAATTGAGCTATACACTACACACCATTTTCTTTTAAAAAGATGTTTCATTTTTATTTATTCATTGTGGAGTGCTGGAACCTAGGCCTTGTGCATGCTGGGAAAGTGTTCTACTGCTCAGCTGCACCCCAGCCCTCTGTCAGGGCAGATTTTAAAGACCTTATCTCCCCAGTTGCCCAGCAGGCAAAGGGCTGGATCTACAGACCCATCTGTAGATTAGAAGGCAGGAGGCTGACAGGGAGAATGCAAATTAGCTCAGGATAAAGACACACACACACACACACACACACACACACACACACACACACAGAGAGAGAGAGAGAGAGAGAGAGAGAGAGAGAGAGAGAGAGAGAGAGAGAGAGAGAGAGTCAGAGTCATGTGGTCAAGTTCGTTTCTTAGGAAAGCCAATAAGCTGGCAAGTGTTTCGGAATAGAGTGAATCCTTCAGCAAAAACGAGTACTGTAATTAGCAAAATGGGAAATTACCTTTTTGTTTTTTTTGAGATAGGGTCTCACTCTGGCACCCCTGCTGACCTGTAACTCACTAGAGTGCCCAAGTTGGTCTCAAACTCTGTCAGTTCTTGTGCCTCAGTTTCCCAGTGCTGGGATTGTGGGTATAAGCTACCACGAGTGACTCAACAATTTCTCCCTTTGCTGTACATGTTTCTCTGCTGACAGGTGGGTTCCATTTCCCTCCGTGGAGCTGGGGTCTTCTCATGACTTGCATTGGTCAACAGAATAGGGCAGAGGCAGCGTGTCCAGAATTCCATGTCTACACAACTTCTGCTCTCTTGGAGCCCAGCTGCCACATCATGAAAGCCTGTTTAGTTTGTAGAGGACTGAGGTCATGATGGGGAGAACCCAGAGGCCCAAGCAAAGGCTAACACCAGCTGTTTGTCTTCTGAGTGATTCTCTGTGGGTGTTCTGCCCAGCGGAGCTCCCAGTAGAATCCAGCAGCGTTTGTGACCACAATCCAGAAGAACCAACTGGTGAGCGAAGGCCAATTAACCCGTGGAATCATAGTGCTGAAACAGGGCTGTGCGTGTGGCTCAGTGGGTAGATGCTTTTGTATGCATGGGGTCCTGGGTTTGATCCCCAGTACTGCATAAGCCAGGGGGCAATGCATGTAACCCCAGCATGGGGAGGAAGAAGGAGAAGGATCAGGAGTTCAGGTCCACCCTCAGCTGCATATTAATTTCAAGGCCAGCCTGGGCTACATTGAGACCCTGTCTCAAAAAAGCCACTGAATTTTTTTGTGGTCACCTTGTAATAAAAGGTAACTGAAACAGGATGGCTCGTAAGTACTTTTGAACAAGATGGGGATGTCTCAAGGGTGCAGCAGGGCACGAGGCATCAGACAGTGGGCCAGAGAAGCGACTCGTTCAATAGGAGATTAGTGAATTCTCTTGACTCAGTCAGTTAAGCCAGGAAGCCTCAAGGATCATCAAGGTAAGTTCCTGCCCTCACGGAAGTCAAAGCAAGGCAGAGGGAGACGGAAAGGTAAAGGGCTTCCTGCTCCTCCCGAAGACCTGAATTCAGTTCCCAGAACCCACACCGGGTGTGTCCCAACCTCCTGTAACTCCAGCTCCAGGGGCTCTAACACCCCTCCGGTCTCTGCAGGTACCCGTACTCACATGCATACATCACCCCCACAGATACAGATACATATTCATAATTACAAACAAATCTTAAATGGAAAGGAGAACAAATCATTACAGGAATTGTTACTGAGTGGCAGACACAAAGGACAGAAGAAGAGTTTATGAGTAGGCGGAGGGGGAGATGGCTCAGTGAGGAAAAACGCAGACTCAAATGAAGAGCTGGGCATGAAGTGTACACTTCTTGCTCTGAGGAGGTACAGACAGGAGGATCCCTGAGCTCCTCTTGCCCTGAGGTGAGCTCCTCTTGCCCTGAGGTGAGCTCCAGGCTCAAAGAGACTGTTGCTTAAAAATAAAAAAGGTGGTGATAGTGATTGAGGAAGATACCAGATGTTGAATGAACTCTGGCTTCTACAAGCATGTGCACACATGTGAACATATCATGTGCATGCTTACGCAGCACACACAAGATGAGTATTGCTTGATTCAGAGCGTGAGGGATTGCAGAGAAGGAAGTGGATGCCTTCTTGGAGGCTGGAGAGCATGCAGGAAGGTAGGCAGCAGGGAAGGAAGGTGGTGAGTGGAGCATCCAAGGCAATGTGCAATAGCTGGGTAGAGAGCCGCAGAACTCCGCAGTCCTCCCCAACACAGCCCTTTCTCACCTGGAAGTGCTCTGTACCACACGATGCAGAATAATACTATGAGCTGCGCGACCTTCATGACTGCCCATGCTGGCTGTACCCAGACCAAGAGAGGCAGCTGTCATTTTAGGCTGAGTGGAGTACAAATGGGTTGTCAGATTTAGGTTTGCAAGTGACAAATGAACCCCAAGTGTCCTTCAGGCTAATCAGCATCTCTCACTTGGAGAAGTGGCAATCATCACATTTTTATAACTTCTGACTTTTGCAAAAAGCCTTAATTTGAGCTATTCATATATTATTCTATAAATCAATGATTGCCAACAGTTTCCATTTCCAAACTTTAACTTTCCTACCTATATAGCTACCAACTCCTCTCTATTCAGCAGATCCTGGGGAAGACCAACTGGATGTTTAAGCCAGATGATTGATCTCTCTTTGGAGGTAAGATTACATCCCTTGTTCATGAAGTATTCAAAGACAGAAGAAAAGTTAGTTGCTTTTCTCCTGCTGTGACAAAACACCACAACCAAAGCATCTTATAAAAGAAAGCATGTAATTGGGCTTACAGTTTCAGAGGGTTCGAGTCCATGATGGCGGAGCATAGGCATGGGAGCAGGCACAGCTGAGAGCTCACATTTGTTCAGAAAGTAGAAGGCAGAGAGAGAGAGAGAGAGAGAGAGAGAGAGAGAGAGAGAGAGAGAGAGAGAGAGAGAAGAGAGACAGAGACACAGAGAGAGACACAGAGAGACAGAGGCAGAGAGAGAGAGCACATGGGAGTGGGTGGCAAGAGTCTTTTGAAACCTCAAAGCTCACTCTTAGTGACACACCTCCTCCAATAAGGCCACACCTCTTAATCCTTCCCAAATAGTTCTTTCAAGCAGGGACCAAGTATTCAAACATATGAGCCTATGGAGGTCATTCTCCTTCAAGCCACCACAGAGAGCAAGTTTCATGTTCTCTAAACACAGAGGTGAGTTTACTGGGATTTTGAAAACACACACCTAGTACATGTGGGGCAGTGCACAGTGGGGGCTGGCAGTGCACAGTGGGGGCTGGCAGTGCACAGTGGGGGCTGGCAGTGCACAGTGGGAGCTGGCAGTGCACAGTGGGGGCTGGCAGTGAGTAGTGGGGGCTGGCAGTGCACAGTGGGAGCTGGCAGTGCAGATGGAGAAGGGAAACACTGGTTTGCAGATCAGCTACCACCAGCCCTTGGTCACTCACCCTCGTGTCCTGACAATCCTAGTCAAGGACAACGTGACTGTCGAAGTTGTAACTGTGTTACATGAATACTAACAATTTCGCTGTTTTATTTTTGGCTTCTTGGATAACTTAACCCTTAACCAAGCACATGTGATTTTGTTTTCTTTTTCTTTTCAGGGTAGGGGAGGGAGTACAGCTGTAAACCATTTGAATATATGAAATGTTATTTTTGCAGCCTTGATATTCAGGGCAAACTGTAAAAGAGAAATTTTTGTGTGATTTCAAAGATTATGATTATTTTGATAACATTATTTACTGGTTTAAAAGATGTGGTTATCCAGACTCTATTGAGGGGGAAACCACTGCATAAAACAACTAGCTTGGGATAAAGATTTTTATCTTTTTTTTTATATCAGTTAAAAAAATAACAACAAAATTGTGACTAGCCTGGTACTGTTTTCCAGCATCTCATGTTAGAGAAAGAGAGGAGTTTGATTGCCCTTCAACCCTCCCTCCCCAACACATACAGTGGGAATTGAACCCAGGGCCTCCAGCTTGCTAGGTAAGTGCTCTATCATGAACCTGAATATGCAGCCCCAGTTTTATTATCCCTTTGAGGTTTGAGGAAAAAGCCTTTTCTCTAGCCCCATATCCTACTTAGGAAATCAGGAATACCTGAACGTAAGGCTAAAGGGGGGAAAATCAACTTTCATTTGTGTGTGTTTCATTTACTTTCAGTAAGAAGCTGTAACTATTTCTCTCTCTCTCTCTCTCTCTCTCTCTCTCTCTCTCTCTCTCTCTCTCTCTCAGCAGTGTCTCACTGGCCTCAAATTTGTAATCCCCCTGCTTCAGCATCTCAAGCATTGAGATTACAGACACGGCCAACCATGTCCAGCAGATTCTCAAGAAATTTCTAAGTGCAGAATACAGTATTAACTACAGGCACAATGCCATACACTGGATCTCTTTTCGTTTTTAAATCCAAGCTGCACTTAGCATATTATCAGTACATATAAGCGAGCCATATATAAACACACACAATGCTAAAGATGTAGCTCAGTGGTACAGTACATACTCAGGACCTTGGGATTCATACCTAGGACCACCACCAGAACAAAGAATGGATACACAGGAAAGGCACAATCTAGTCAGGAAAGCCATCGATAAAAATTGAGGATTATATTGCTCCAGTAGCCTGCATCTTCAGGCTTTCTCTGAGATCCCCTCATGCTTAGGTGAATAGCTCCATATACATATGCTGCAGGAGGCATCCAGAGACAACCGAGTCCCATCCCTTTCCCTGCTGTGCAGCTCACATTATTGATTCCAGACCATTCTACTTTAACCTGTCCTGAAGTCAGTTCCCTTTCCCATCGGGTGACTCTCTCAGATTCATGGTCGATCTGCCACCCTCCTCGCCTTGTCCCTTCACGTCTAAGTCTAGGGCACTCGCTCCATATCTCCTGTCTGCTCACCCTTCCCAGCAATCTCCTGCTCCTCATTATCTCAGCCTTGCCCCACAAAGGAGCTTCAGAAAATCAAAAGTTCATCTTGTAGACCAGTGTCCCCACCCCCAAAATGACTGTTACCCTGATTTTGAAGGAAGACTAACACAGTGTGCCCCACACTTTACAGTGTTAGGTTAGAGGTGCTCAGTGATCTTGTAAGGTGAGTGTACGATTTTAGAGGCAAGATAATTGAGACTAAAGGTTGACGTTTCGTATCTGACCTGGGAACTACCCACAAGGAACCACCAGCCACCAGTGCTTGGATCTTTCTGCCCCACCCAGCTGCTCCCCTGCCTGCTTTTTGTTTGTTTTGAGGCAAGATCTCATGTAACCTAGGCTGACCTTGAACTTACTATATACACAAGGATGATCTTCAACTATTGTCCTCTTACCTTTACGTCCCCAGTGCTGGCCTGACAGGCACGCGCCATCTCAGCTGGCCTGTGTGATGCTGGGCATCAAACTCAGGGCTTCATGTATGCTAGGCAAGCGTTCTACCAGCTGAGCTACACCCTTGAGCACCCCTCCAGCCACTCTTAATACCACACAGGGCCCAAAGGTACATCAATGTCAAGTCATCCCTGAAAAGCCCCTGCTGGGTGAGATGTGATCCTTCTCTACAGCAAGCCAGGATGTGATCAAAAGATACCAAAAAAGAGAGAAATAGGAGTCAGATAGACTTGGATCTCATTGAAGGCAGAATCGGAATGATAACTCAAAAAAAAAAAAAACCCCAACCCCCCCCAAAACAAAACAAAACAACAACAATAAAAAACCCCAACGTCTTGCAGTACTCTTTAACCTTTTCACATTGCAATGTAATATTGTCATCTACAAATGTGCCGGGTCACATAGCATAGCACCTGGGACACGTGTGGCCCATGGACCACGGGCTGGACATGTCTAAATTGGATTCTAGTTTGTAGTCAGATCCACTGGTTACTGTGGTCACTGTTCTTAAAGCCCAGTCATGACCCCTGAATTCAGTCCTTCCATATATATAACCCATTTAAACATTCAAGCACCAGGGCTCTGCCCCTACAGCAGTGGTTCTCAACCTGTGGGTCGCGACCATTCAGAAAACATATTTCCGGTGGTGTTAGGTCTGAGACACCAGTGCAGTAGCAAAATGACAGTTATGAAGTAGAAATGAAAATAAATTTGTGGTTGGGGGTTCCTAAGACTATCAGAAACACGTGTTTTCCAATGGCCGCGACCGCTTGATTTCCTGCAGCCCGACAGCTTCACAGACTAACAGGGAAAAGGGGTTCCTTCCCTATGCTGTGCAGTCATAAGACTTCCGTCAACACAGCCGCATTCACAGGCTGGAGACTAGAAATCTGCAAATCCGCACCCATGGCTGTGACAAAGGAGGCGCCCTGCACCTCCAACCCAGGCGAACACCGGGCATTTCCGTTACTCAGGGTTGCAGATGCTTCCCTGGGGAATACCCAGGGCAGATTTATGCAACACTATGCGGCTGGATCAGAAATACCCATGGGCCACGCTTGCTTTGCCGGCTGCTTCTCTCAACTCCTTCCTCCTCAGGGAACAAGGAGAGAAAAGCGTGGCTTCTCTCTCCCAGGGCATCAATCAGCAGAGGCATGCTGGGAAATCAGCTGCAGCTCGCCGCCGTTCTTCACACCTGGGATCACTTTTAATCACGGCTGTAATGCATCTGCTCTCCCCACAGATGCTCTACTGCGTCTGTGGTATAGATTTTAGGCTGCTTTCTCCATGACCTGGGGTGCTAAGGGTCTGGCCCTGTCCCATTTCAGCTGCTCAATTCTCTCTTCAACTATAAGGACTGAATTGCATTCCCTTTCCCCTGGTTTGGTTTCCCCTGCAAAAGGCTTCACAAAACAATATCCGAGACATCCCAACTGTTTTTTTTTTTTTTTTTTTTAAGCTGATTTGATTCTTTATCTTATCTCTTCCAACTGTTCTCCTTTGCCCACCTTGGCTGGGGGAGGCTTATAAATATTCATTAGTTACGTTCTAACTTCACAGGTGAGGACAGAAGCTTCTACAGAGGGGCCTTTGGCTCTGTCAGTTCTATAGCTTTGAATAGGTGGAAAGAGAGGCCCAGGCAGCCATGCTTCAAGCTTTCTGTATGCAAAAACAAACAAACCAAACAAAAAACCAGGTCCCTGCAGACTCTCTCCCCAACCTTCCCCCTAACAGGTACCAGCTGATCTGTCTGAATTTTAAGTACCAGCCATGTATAGAGAGTCTAATTTCATTTATTTGCTGACCAAAATGTACATGATGAATGCTTAGACAATTGGCTAACTTCTAACTTACAGTCTTGCAGGTGAATAAAGGGAAAGAAAAGGAGTGTGTGTGTGTGTGTGTGTGTGTGTGTGTGTGTGTGTGTGTGTATGTGTGTGTGCATTGACATGTGTGGGATGTATGTGTTGTGTGTGTTTGTGCACATGGGTTTGGAGGCTGTAGGTTAATCTTGGGTGGTCTTTGGGTGTCATTTACCTTGTTTTCTTGAGACAGGGTCTCCCCATTGACCCAGTAGGCTATTCCTGCTGGCCAGCAAGCCCCTAGGACTCAACATTGGGTTTACCGGTGTTTGCACCCGACAATGACCGGTTTTCTAATGTGAGATTTGATGATCCAACTCAGGTCCCCACACTTGTACAGCAAGCACATTACCTACTGAACTATTTCTCTAACCTGCAGGGGCTCGTTTTTGCATATCTTCTGAGGATTAGAGAAATCACAGGATGCCTAAGATGTCTGTGATCACACACGAACTCAGGAGACTTGACCCTCATTCCCATGCAGTAAACAACTTAGGAGGCCTTCCTCCCCAACTGTGGTATTTGAAATTTGTACGCTCATCTTCATTATTATGCAGCCAACTCTTTGAGTTTTGCAATGAAAAATGGAAAATTCAAACCAGATGATTACAAAACTCATGCAGCTATGGGCATAATGAAAGACAGGCATATACTCTTAGATGCAATCTCTCTCTTCCTCTCTCTCTCTCTCTCTCTCTCTCTCTCTCTCTCTCTCTCTCTCTCTCTCTCACACACACACACACACACACACACACACACACACACGCATACACACACATCCCTCTACATATATGCACATTCCACTCATATATATTTCAATTTTACCCTCTTGGTTGGTGCCATACTGGCAAATGGCAAGGAAATGCTCAAGGATAGCCGGGGAAACACCATGTTGACCTTGCACTTGAGAATTAATAGAAATGCTTAGGCAGCATCTTTATGTTCATGGCTGTTCAGGAACTCTCCTTATCCGTTAGTGCTTCCATCAAGGCATGGAAGCAGGAAAGCAGGAGCAGAAAGGAGAGCTCTCTGGGAATTTAACAGTTCACAGAGAGAAGACCAAGGGACAAACTCATTCAGGTCTTAGTCCCTCTGGGAACTGAGAGACAGCCTCTCTTGCCATGAGTAATCCTATATGCAAGGCACAAGAGATTCAGCTTGGAGCTTCACAGCAGATTACCTATGCCCATCTAAGCGAAACTAGGTATTCTTCATGGAAAGTGGAGGAAGGGATTGAGGTAATTTGACATTTGCATAAAGCAAAGCTAAGTTGGTATGTTTAGCCTTTAACATGCAAATTTATTGTGAGCCTTTAAAAGAAAGGAAAATAATAGAGTGTTCTTCCAAATCCCTTGGCTATGAGAGTGCCTGGTACGGGGAATCTCTGACATTTGGAAGGGTGCTGTGAGGGCCATAATGTGGCCTGGAGAATGCCCTTTGGAGATGTTAAAGGAGTTCAGCCATTCACTCCACAGAGACTCAGGTCCTGGCATAGATTCCAAGGCAGGGGACTTCCAGTTTGGGTACCTGGATCCTTAGGGCTGTATAATGACCTTCTAAGGGCACACAGGTTCAGGGATTTGATTGTTACAATTTTACTCTTTCCTAAAATAGTTCTCCTGAGCATTGGATGGCAGGGAACTTCTAGGCTGACTTGAGGGCTCTCCTTTCTGATGTCCTCTTTTAATAACTATATCACAGACACAATGTCTTAGACATGGACACCCTTCACCATCCCTCATCTCACTAGCCAGCATTGCCTCAGGGAACTAGCCCTCTGGGAAGCCAGACCAAAACCATTTTTTTTTTTTAAATAAAGAAAATGAATGATCTTCTGATGGAGTAATAAATCTTTTTGTAACCCATGAGATTTCTGATTCTTCACTTTCATGAAAATTGAGAAAAGACTTAATTGAGTTGCTAGAGAATTCGATCATTAAGTAATTTTGATGATAGATTACCTCATCAGAAGTAGCTTGAGTAATTAGTGCTTCGATGCTGGGATCCTGGCCATTATAATTTGCTTATTTCCATGAAGAGGTCTCCTAGTACTTGTAACAGAGATGACAACAATATTGGCAAAGTAGGGAAAAGGTCATGAAGGAGAGGTCTATTTTGGGAAGAGGTCTTAGGGTGTGTGTTTTTCTCCAGTAAGAGTCTACATTTTATGTTTAATGATTACTTATAAAATTATGTATTTATGTTGTCTTGAGAAATTGCTTATTAACAGCAACTCATAACAATTCAGCCCAGAAATATTTCTTTGCCACCTTCAACCCCAGAGGCCATAGGAAATTAAATATTAATTCCATTTATATTCATATTTTTATTTGCTACTTATGGGAGACCAATAAAAGAATTTTAGGGTGGCGCACACCTTTAATCCCAGCACCTAGGAGTCAGAGGCAGTCAGCTTTCTGTGAGGTTGAGGGCAGCGTAGTTTACATAATGAGTTCTGGGACAGCAGCAGCAGGACCATGTAGAAAATCCCTGTCTCAAAAGACAAAACAACAAAAAAAGAGGAAAAAAGTCAAGTTAACAGAATAATTTTTTGCCTATTAAAGATGAGCTTGTGTCTGTATATATAAATGACTTATGCTTAACATCAAATTGATATGGCATTTAATGTCCAAAGGAGATATTCATTTGTTTACTTACTTGAGACAGTATATCATGATATAGCCTAGGCTGCCTTTGACTGGTATAATTGAGGGTGACCTTGAACTCCTGAGCCTCCTGCCTCTATCTCCCAATCATGCACTATCACAACTGGCTTTTACAGGAAACATTTGAAAAATTATATTTGCTTTATTTAATTTATTTTTAGGATTTTGTGCATGTAGTGAATGAGTGTGTGCATGCATGTAGGGGAGAAAGGTCAAAGCAGGTGTCTCCCTCTACTGCTTTTTACCATAGCTTTTGAGGAAGGGTCTTTCACTGAACTCTGAGCTTACCAACTGCAGAAGGTTAGCTGGCTAGCATGCTCCAGGGATCCTCTTTTCTCTGCCTACCAAGTAGTATGGTTACAAGCACAGTAGGACTATGGGCACAGTAGGATTACGGGCACAGTAGGATTACGGGCAGAGTAAGATTATGGGCACAGTAGGATTACCGGCACAGTAGGACTACGGGCACAGTAGGACTACAGGCACAGTAGGATTACAGACACAGTAGGACTACAGACACAGTAGGACTACAGACACAGTAGGACTACAGACACAGTAGGACTATGGGCACAGTAGGACTACGGCACAGTAGGATTACGGGCACAGTAGGACTACAGACACAGTAGGACTACAGGCACAGCAGGATTACAGACACAGTAGGATTATGGGCACAGTAGGACGATGGGCACAGTAGGATTACAGACACAGTAGGACTACGGGCACAGTAGGACTACAGGCACAGGCATGTTCTGTGTGGTCCTGGGGAAATCTGAACTCAAGCCTTCATGCTTATATGACAGTCATTTTACCCACTGAGCCATCGCCCCAGCCCAGAGAGTTTTATTTTTAAATATTATGTGTTTCCAGCTCACTAGAAGTTATCTCCTTGGTAACCATGTAAAGTTATGGAGCAATATTTTAGTTATTAACATAAAAGAATATGCAAAGCCATATAATTTTAAAACGGTGTTTTGAGAGGAAACCAAACAAGGAGTTGAAGGTGTATGCCTCTAACAGCATACAAGGAGAATCAAAACGTAAGGACATGAAACAGCAGAGGTCTGTCAGGTTTGCAAGGTTTGACCCCAAATAGGCATTGGGTTGCTCTTACATGTCTTTCATATTTGATAATCAACCTTTTGGACTGAGCCCTGGGACAATTTTCTGGTTTCAATGTGCCCCCCAAAAACATGTGTTAGAAACTTCAGCCCCAATGCAACAATACATGGAGATGAGACTTAATGAGAAGTATAAGACTACCAGTGTCCCCAAGAAAGAGCTGACTCCCTTCTCACTCTTGTCCATTCTTTGCCTTTGTGCTATAGGATGATTTAACAAGCCAGTGTGCCATCACTGGAGTGTAGCCCCTTGACCTGGGACTTCCCAGTCTCTAGAACTACAAACCAACATATTTCTATGCATTAGCAGTTACTCAGCCTCAGGCATTTTGCTATAGCAGAGCACTATTGATTTGAACATACCACATCCTGAAATTATCCTGAGGATAGGATACTGGGCTCCACTTTCTGCATCAAATCTTAGAAGGCTTTAGTAGAAAGCTCCTAGTTAGTCCTGGTTCCCAAGCACTAATCTATGTTACCGCCTTGAGCAGTGACTTGTAAACTGTAGTTTTTATTGGATGCATTTCTCACCTCAACCTGATGTGAGAGGTGAGAAAAACTTGGAGCTCAGGGAACACAGGTGATTTGCCTATAATTGCACAACAAGAAATGGCCGAGTTAATGTTCAGATCCAGGTCACTGGTGTTCAAACTCCACTTCAACCACAGCATTGCTTTGCTTCCAAGGAATCTGCTATAATCCAAAGCCTAAGGAAACCAGCTAGAATCTCGTAGTCTGGGTGGCCCACTCAACACCTAGTGAGCCCAGCCTCTGGGATAGTGACGGGTGTTCCTAGTCTCTTTGTCTGATGGCCAGACCACTCTCTGAAATCCTCTATCAAGGTTTTCTGCCAGACACTTGGAATAGACTCCCAGACAGTGAAAGAGAAATAAACATACAAGGATACTTAATGTGGAACAAGATATCATTCTGTGGAGCCAAGAGAGGAAAAGTATAAATAAACAGTCACATAAAAATGTGCAGGATCTGCCGTGAGTGGTGTTTTAGTCTGTGTAGTTAGTTATACTAGAATTAAGACTTGGTCAGATGTCAAAATACCATTCATCTTGTATTAATTTTTAGTATTAGTATTTAACTAGACAAGGCCTTTGTGCCAGGCTGGGGAGATGCCTCAGTGGGTAAGTAAGAGTGCTTGCTGCACAGATATGAGGATCTAAGTTCAGATCCTCACTAGCCACATAAAAGCAGGCATGGCCTTGTGTGTCCATAACCCTGTGGCTGTGGGACGCAGACAGGTGGATCTTTGAAGATCATTTGTTAGCCAGCCCAGTGGAACCAGTGAGCTTCAAGTTCAGTGAGACACCCTGTGTCCAGGAAATAGGACTGAGAGTGAAGATACCTGATGTTCTCTAGAACGGGTGTGCCTGTGTGTGTGTGTGTCCGTGTGTGTGTGTGTGTGTGTGTGTGTGTGTGTGTGTGTGTGTGTGTATGTGTGTGTGTGCCCGTGTGTGTATCTGTGTATGACTGAGGATGGAACTCAGGACCTCTTGCAAGCTGAGCAAGCCCTCTTATCATTGGACTTCACCCCAACCTAAGAACAACTTTTGAAAACTGTGTTTTAACTCAGTTTGAAGGGTTCAAATGAACAGGTGTTTATGGCTGGGCAACTTGACTATATGATTTATGTGTTATATTTTGAAAAATTTGAATTTTTTAAAGGCTACAAAACATACAATGGGAAAAATAATTCCTTGGTCTTTGAGGCTTTGAGTTTTGTTCCCAAGTGTGAGGTATGTATCATTTGAGAACATTACAAAGTCAATTGCGATTTCCAAAAAAGATGGGTTTTCTAAGCTTTAGGGGAATAACTCTGTAGATAAGGTTCATTGTAAGTGAGTTCCATACAGTTAGTACATACAGGAAATATGATAATAATAATAACAATAACAACATATGATAGAATGGACAGCAGCAGTGTGTACAGTGCAAAGTCACCCTGAGAGAGCCCTGATGTTTGGGGTTGGAGATGGCCAGGAGCATAGAGATCTGGAGCTTACCTCCCATGCCCTCAGTGGTTGGCTCCGGTTATTTACTTCCAAGCTTCCTCACATAGCTGGGTAGTCAGTCTCTGTTTATAGTCGGGACCCACTTATATGGATCAGAGTCTATCTTGGGGTGGTGAACATGTTTTCATAAGTAGAAAGCATTATAAATACATGTAATCCTAGGGTTATGATGGATTAATGTCCCAAGGAACCCATCATTGGTGGAAAATGTCATAAGTCAAAGATGTGTTTACTATGCCCAAAGTGTCTTAATTTTTCTTCTCATGCTGTGTTAAAATACTCTGACTAGCTGGGTGGTGGCGCACGCCTATAATCCCAGCACTCAGGCGGCAGAGGCAGGCGGATTTCTATGAGTTGGAGGTCAGCCTGGCCTAGAAAGTGAGTTCTAGGACAGCCAGGGCTGTTACACAAAGAAACCCTGTCTCGTTAACAGCAACAACAACAACAACAACAACACTCGACTAAAGCAACCTAAGGGAGACAGAATTTATTTTGGTTCACTGTTCCAGAGGGACACAGTCCGTGGTGAGGGGGAAGGTATGGAGCAGATAAGGAAAGATACAGCAAGAGCCACAGGAGAGGTTGGTGGGTCCCATTTCATACACACCCAGGAACAGACAGTGAACAGGAAGTGGGGCCAGGCTATCAAACCCTAAGGCCCAAGGCCAGTGACTCATTTACCTCCTAAAGGTTCTATAACACCCCCAAACAGTGTCCTGAGCTAGGGACCTGGTGTTCAAATCATCGTGTAACTCACTAGACAGCAGGGCTTAGCAATGCAACACCCTGGGCAGCATCAGCTGATCCCACTAATGTCTCCATGGAGACTCCATGGAGACTGGTGTGCTACAGCTGCCCCATGCAGCAAGAGGGTTGTAATGTGAAATGTAGCCTGGGAAAAGATCAAAATTCCAGTTTTCCATCACTGTAAAGTCATGGCATTGTAAACCAAAACAGAACCGCAGTAAATCCTACATGGCACTTAAAACCAAATCTAGGTGGAAATGGTGAACAGAAGGAAACTAAGAAGTACCTGGGCATCCTGAAAAGCTGGCAAAAGGTTCCCTGTGTCCTCTTTCTCTCTGGTCATCCATGGCTCTGAAATGTCCTCATTATACCCGTCACCCATAGACCAAACAACCTGAACTTTGAACTTGCTTTGCCTGGACTTGTAGATGATGGTATCCCTAGAGTGCCAAGCAAGGGAGATGATGTGGGGCCTTTGCCAATGCCACGGAGGCCACTGGCACTCAGTCAGCAAGAAGCTTTTCTGTGCATGAAAAATAGCATACTCATTCTTGCTACCATTTATCAGCTGTCTATTTGCTACAGTTACCTTGACAACTGAAATCCACCTGTCTGGAGATAGTTATGGGAGATGGAGAAGGGTTCTAAAACTTTCAGCTGACAGTTGTGTACAACAGGGAAACAGATCCAGGGAGGAAGAGTCACTTGCCCAAAGCCATTATGAAAATTGGCAATGAAGTCAGAATTTCACCCTGAAGTCTGACTGCTCCTTCCATCTGGAAAGCAGGAAATTTAATTGTGCACAGCCAGTATCTGTAAAATGCTTTAAAGATTTAGACAAAAGATACCAAATAACATCTTGAATTATTTATATTTGTTGAAAACTCAAGGCATTATCAATATAAATGTAGATGATCAATTCTTAAGGTATAATCCACCTGAATCCATCTTTGTTTTGGAGACAAGAGTCTCACTCTGTAGTTCAAACTGGCCTTGAACTCATGGTAAACCTCCTGCCTCAACCTCTCAAGTGTTAGGATTATAGGCTGAGCTACCATGCCAGATTTGAGATGTCCTGACTTCTCTTCCTCCTCCTCTTCCTCCTCCTCTTCCTCTTTTTCTTCTTCTCTTTTTCTTTCGTTTTGTTGCTGTTTTTGGTTTGTTTTTCCAAAGCAGAGTTTTCTTTGTGTAGCCCTGACTATCCTGGTACTCGCTCTGTAGACCAGGCTGGCTTCAAACTCACAGAGATCCTCCTGCCTCTGCCTCTCAAGTGCTGGGATTAAAAATGTGCACCACCACTGCCCTCTTCTTTCCTTTGCTTTTTTCTTCACATTTTTTCTTCACCCTCCCTCCCTTCCTCCCTCCCTTCCTCCCTCTTACCCATCCTCCCTTTCTTCTTTCTTTCTTTTCTTTTGGACAGGTCTCATGAACTCCTAAGATTACCTTGAACTTGGTATGGATGTAGGCAAAGACTTCCTTGAAGTTTAATTTTTCTGCCTCTACTACTCCAGTGCTGGCTTTACAGTGTACACTCCGATAGATATACTATGTAATTCTAGAAATAGAATCAAAGGGTTCATGTATGCTAGACAAGTACTCTGCCAACTGAGTTACATCTCCAGTCCTGGATATACTTTTTTTTAAAGGTGGATTAGGGATGGCTGGAATAACACAGCCATGCCCCTTCTGGAAGCTTCTGGGCACCGGTATTCTCTTTGTGTGCCAAGCAGTCCCAGCCGATGTTTGCTCTTCAGAACTGAAGCATGTACCCTCTGGCTTTGAGCAGCAATCTCATGTATTTCTCCAAGTGGCCTTCCTTGGAGTTTCACTTTCAACTACTCCAGTGACTCCTTCAAGTTTAGGTTTGTTCTGTTTAGCTTTTTGCCAACTTGACACAACCTAGAGTCATCTGGGAAGAGGGAATCTCAATCGAGAAAATGCCTTCATCAGATTGCCTATAGGCAAGTCTATGGGGGCATTTTTTCCACTGATAATGAATATGGAAGGGCCTAGACCACTGTTGCTGGTGCTGCCCCTGGGCGGGTGGTCTTGGGTCTATAAGAAAGCAGGATGAGCAAGCTACAGGGAGCAAGCCAGTAAGAAGCATCCCTCCATGGTCTCTTCAGTTCCTGTCTTGAATTCCTGCCAGGACTTGCTTTCTTATTGGACTGTAAGTTGTAAGATGAAATAAGCCCTTTCTTCTCCAGGTTGGTTTTGGTTATGATGTCATCACAGCAACAGAAAGCAAACCAGGACAGGGGTCTTCTGCATTGAGGTAGACAGTTGGATTTCCAAAAGTAGTCAGGAGTGATGGTATATGCCTGTTACTCCTAGCTTTCTGGGCAGGGGGGAATAGGCAGGAAGATCATGAGGCCGGCCTGGGTTACATAGGAGACCTTGCAACAGAAACAAAAGGAGGCAAAAGAAGGGAAAGGGAGAAATCTAGAGGGTAATAGGAGTGAGAGTAATGACCTCGGTCAGGTGTGCATAGGTATACCTTGTGAGCATAGGTATAGATAGGTACCACTGGGCTCACTGGTATATAGAGAGAGACCCCTGCCAGCTACAGTCTCTCCCTCTAAGAGTACAGGCCGTGCCAACAAAACTGCCTGCCAAGTGCTCTGAGCTGCCTGGAACAAGGTACTACATAAACACCATCCTTATTATTGCTTCTAATCTGCAGATCCTGGGCTCTCTGTCTGTAAACACAAAGAAAGGAATGGGGCTGGGGAGTAAGGAGTCAGGGCCTGGGAGCACCCCAGGCTGTTTCTTGCTACATGCCTTTCGGAGGAGAAGGTCTAAACCTCTGCAGTTAAGCCTCGACAAGTCCGATGTGTCTCTGATAGGAGCTTCCTCTCCTGGAACTGTGAATGATATTTTGATCTTTTCCCTTAAACAATCAGCTTTTGTTCTTTCCCAGCAGAGCTCTGTCACAGCCCTGGCCTTCTCCTCTTTGCTGAGCCTACATCTAGGCTCTCCAGATCTTCTTGGAACTCTGCCTGGGACTCCCCTGCAGAGATGATTTCTTAGGGCCCAGTCCTTACTTCATCCCTCCTCTGTGGATCCAAAGAAGACCAGGGCACTGTGCACACTTGGACTGTCTACTCTCTGCTTTCACAGTTGAGGCTGAACAGAGTTCTACAAGGTCGAAGGACACTGCTCTGAAAATCTCAGTTGGTGAGGGTGTCAGCTTAAGGGCAAGCTTTGCATTGTGACTGTGCTTCTTCTTCTTCTTCTTCTTCTTCTTCTTCTTCTTCTTCTTCTTCTTCTTCTTCTTCTTCGTCTTCTTCTTCTCCTCCTTCCTTCCTTCCTTCCTTCCTTCCTTTCTTTCTTTCTTTCTTTCTTTCTTTCTTTCTTTCTTTCTTTCTTTCTTTCTTTCTTTCTTTCTTACTTTCTCTCTCTTTCTTTCTTTCTTTCTTTCTTTCTTTCTTTCTTTCTTTCTTTTTCCAACTTGATACAAACTAGAGCCATTGGGAAGAGGGAGCCTCAGTTGAGGAATTGGCTCCCTTAGATTGGCCTGTGGGAATGTGTATGGACATTTTCTTGATTGATGATTGATGTGAGAAGGCCCAGGCCACTGTGGGTGGTGCCATCCCTCGGCAGGTGGTCCTGGGGTGTATAAGGAAGCAACTGAGCAAGGTTTCCTCCCTGCCTTGCTTGTAACTTGAAAGCCAAATAAACCCTTTCCTCCCCACGTTGCTTTTGCTCATGGTGTTTATCACAGCAAAAGAAAACAACTAGATTATAATATAATAACATGACTATACATTGAAAAGATATTGTCCACATCACTACACAAACAAACAAACACAAAGCAAACTATGGTAGACAAGTTTTTCAAGATCAACAGATTCAAAATTAGCTGTGGTGACACATACCTGTAATCCTAACACTTGGGAGGATGAGGCAGGAGCATCATGAGTTTGAGGGAAGCCAGAGTTACATAATGAGCTCCAAAGTAGCCTGGGCTTTAGGATAAAATCTTGTCCCCCAAACAATAAAAACAAAAACCCAAACAACAACAAACAATAAACAGACTCAGTGTCTTTAACTATCTGGTAACATGGAAAGGAGGAGGGAATGGAATGTTTCAGTAATTCTAGAGTGAAAGAAAAATAAAGAAAATGTAAGAAAAATAATAATGGCATTAATGTTTCAAATAAACCTATGGCAAAATATTATTTTAGATACTTAGAGAACTTTCCAGAAGCATTGGATACCAGATGATTGATTCTGTTGGTGTCTTGATGTCACTGTGTTCTTTTGAGATGCCTGATGAAGTATTTAATGGTAAAATGACTTGGGACTTCATTGTTTTAAAATATTCCAACTTGAAAAATGTGAACGGAGATTAAAAGGTGTGGAAAAGTGTTGGTAGTTATTGAACCTGGATAATTGGTCTCTCAAGGCTTGTTGTACTCTATATTGGGGAATTTGGAAACTTTTATTTAAAAAGTTAACATTGAAGACAACTATATATTTTAATTTTAAGGCATGGGAAATAGTTTGTGATAAATGTACTCAGAGCACATAAGGTCTTTGCTTTCTGTACAGTCTAGCAAAAACAATTTTCTTGGAGTTATTTGATTTAGTCTCATTGGAAAGGAGTTTTTATTTGCAAAGTTCAGCATGTTTTATCTGAAGTTTAAAATAGATATGTTTTAGGGACTTTTAAAAGGTCTTGAAAAAAAATCTCTAAGTGCAGTGATACCAGCAAGCTAAAAGAGATGAGAAAGATTTATAATAGCTCAGGGCTGGGGAGATGGTCCAGTGGATAAGAGCACCCATTTTGCAAGCACAAGGACCCAAGGTCAAATCCACAGCGCCCATGTAGAAAGCTGTGCATGGCTGTTTGTGTAACCCCAGCATCTGAGGCTGGAGACAGGCAGTGCCTGGGAGCTTGCTGGTCAGTCAGCGCAGCAGAAGTGACAGGCTTCTACTTCAGAGAGAGACCTTGTCCCACTGTGAGGAGTGAGAGAAGACAACTGATGTCTTCCTTTGCTCTCTGTGTACATGTGATTGATGTGCATGGGCATCTGCACAGGCTTACTCACATGGATGTAACACACACACAGACACACAAAGACACAGACACACACATAGACACAGACACACACACACAGACACACACACACACAGACACACACAGACACAAACACAGACACACATAGACACAAACACAGACACACATATAGATACACATAGACACAAACATAGACACACACATAGACACACATAGACACAAACACAGGCACACATATAGACACACAATACACACACACACACACACACACACACACACACACACACACACACACGGGGGTAGGGTGGGGAGGGAGAGTTACAATATCTCTTACTGACAAAGCAGTTATTTCTTCCATGTTCCCCCTTTCTTATTATAGGTGGTGAACAATTACTTTTTTGTGTTATTAGACACCCCAGCTCTTCCCAGCTTCTTACGTTAGAAGAAAATGGTCTTCCTGTAGTCAGGTCCTTTTTCCCCTGCCACAGACAGGGTCTCACCGTGTAATCCATCCTGGCCTCAGACTTATGATCCTTTTGCCTCAGCTTCCTGAGTTCTGGGATTATAGGCATGTGCCACCATGCCTGGCTCATTCTCTGTCTCTCAGTGTTTACTTATCTTTCTTTTTTTATTAGGCTATGTTGTACAAAAGAGTACAATATAACATGCTAATACATGCGTGTAAGATTTGTTGGCCATAATCACCGTTGCCCCACTTATCCCCACCACCTCCTGCTGTTTCTTCTTCTACTTCAAGTCTTTTTATATTATTGTTGGAGTCTACATATGACACAAACATGTGACACATGTCTTTCTGAGTCTGACGTATTTTGCTTAGTATGAAGATCTCCAGTTCCATCCATCTTCCTGCAAACAAGCAACATGCTTTTGTTCTTCTTAATGGTGGAACAGGTCATTTTTCTGCAATGTCCTTCTGAGTGGCACCAACCCCAGGAACCTTAAGGTCAAGGAATCATGAATTGTTATATGAATGGTGCCCATAAAACCTGGATCTTCTTGACATTAGAAAAAATAACTCGGGGTAATATATTTTTTTTTTCTCTAATACAAATCAACCAAGCAGAACATGCTTGGTTCAGTGGAACATGTATAAGCATGGTGTGGTTCCTGACTTTAATTGGCTCATGGATTTAGCTAAAAAGGCTAGGTGGGGCCACAGAAAGTTTTGAAAGGGTCACAAAGGGTGGGAGAGATGGTAGAATGTTCCTGAAGTATGGTAGCATTTTGTCACTGAGTTCAGAATCAAGTTGAGACTTATTTCTTTATTTAGGTTTGTGACTTGATATCTATTATATAACTGCTGAGCTGTAAGACCTGTCATCATAATGACACCAAAAAAGCAGAGTTCTTTTGTGTTGCTTTCAGGAAGTTAGTAGAAAAAATAATGTAAGACATGTGAGAGCAAAGGCAGTGGAAAATTGCAGTGAGGCTCGGGAGAGGTCACTTCTGCCCAACGCCTCTGTCTAGAACACTGCCATGTGCGTTGGGGGGTGGGGTGGGGACGGGACAGCGCCCTCTATAGGCTAGAGGACAGTCTCAGGTGTCAATCACTTTCTTTTGTCATTACATTTTTTAAATTATTAGTTTGCTTATTTATATTTAGTGTGTTTGGGGGGTGGGGAGGCGCACGTGCCCGAATGTGCAAATGCACACACATGTAGAGGTCAGAGGAGCCCAGGGATTGAATTTAGGTCATCAGAGGGGGAGGCAAGAGCCTTTCCCCATCTTACTGGCCCCACCTTCGTTTTGAGACAATGTCGCTCGTTAAACTAGAACTTGCCAAGTAGACCATGCTACCTGGCAAGTGAGTCCCAGAGATCCCCATGTCTCTGCTTCCCCAGTTCAGGATTACAAGTATGTGCCACCATACCTGATTCTGACTTTCAAAACAAAACAAAACAAAAACAAAAACAACAACAACAAAAACAACCAGCAACATAAATGGACTCTTGAGATCAAGCTCAGGTCCTCATGGTCGCAAGGCAAGCTCTTTGCCAATAAAGCTGTCTCCCCAGACTCCAAGCTGAATTTTGTAGATCTCCCCTGGGTAGTTTCTCTAACTGAACTGGGTAAAAGGAAACATCCCTAAAGCCCCATGGAAATAGCTTTCCCTGTGATTAGAGAGTTGGGGAAGTAGGTAAGCGAACTACAAGCTGCAGTGAGGTTGCTCAACTCCCCAAGTGCTCTGGTTCACTCACACTAGACTCTGTCCTCAGTTATCTCTGACCTCTGGCATGGGGACACTTAGCTCCTTATCAGTAAAACGGGGCCAGTACCAGCTCCCTTGGAGGACTGTGTGCGGTGTTTAAATGAGCTCAGGGAGAGAAAGGACCTATCAGGCTGCTGCTGTACAAAGGATACTGGCGATTGCTGGGGGAAGGCTAGCTACCAATGAATGCATGATTAGTATCTTAGGATCTTAAGGCAATGAGGAGACACAGAGAAAGGGACACAATGGAAGATGCCCCAATGTTGAAGGTTGCACAGAAAATCCTGATAAATCGTGACACATGGAAACTATTCCTGATGGTTGAGTCTGGTTCTAATTAGAATCTTCAGAATGTGACAGCGCCTGCTTGTTGGGAGAGTTTGCTGTGGAGGGATTGCCTCCGGAAGTGCATGTTGGGTTCTGGGAAATGTCTACTGGCATAGGAATTGATGAACATAGACATTGAGCCTTCTCCTAAGGTCATCCCTGGTACCTCCCCCCCCCCCCCCCCCCACCATTGCCTTCCAGCTCCATGCTACACTAGTCACTGGTCTTCCAGCAGCTTCATTTCCAAGTCTGCCAGAAGTACAGCTAATACCAAAGTAGCCTTTGTAAGTTCCTTATAAATCGCCCAGATTGCCATGGAAACAAATGGGGAAGCAGTAGAGCCCGGAGGAGATGTCCTTTGCTTAATTGCTGATGAAGATATGTGAGTGGAAAGGAAATTTCAGGTCTGGGAACATGAGAGATCTGTTCACAAAGAGGAAATAGAAGGCTCGGAATGACACCCAGGAGGGGAGGACCCCAAACAGCATTGATACAATGAAAGGCTCTTTGGATGCATTTTGACAATAGAGTTTAATGAACAGGACTGTCAGATTCCTGCTGGAGTCGGGGAAAAGCTCAGGTTACAGCGAGTATTAGGAGATTAAACGAGGCCTCCGGGCGGGGGGCAGGGTACACAGAACGGTCAGTGTATATACTTCTTGGCTCCATTTTAAATCCCTTTAAATGTCAGAATGTAGAGTGTTTCCTAACTTTTAGAGAACTTAGTCGGTTCATGTTTACGTCCCTCTCTTGCTATTGAAAAACACCAGGTATCCAACCACAGCACAAACCCCAGGGTATTCTAACACCTGAAGCCCCTTTATTCCTTAACACTGATTTAAAGCTTAAACATGCGGCAGAGAACAAAATTAAACTCTATCTGAAAACCACGCTTTTGTTCAAAATGTTCTGGGTAAAGACTACAGGCTTTTAGAATTAATTTCTGTAGAAACTCTGGCAAAACGCAATTTGTAAAAGCTGTAGGTTATTAAGGCTTAACAAGGAAAGTGCTATTGTATATAATTTCAAGACACACCTAATTGTCACTGTCTAGTTACAGAGCTAGTGTGAGAGTGACCTTAATTCTTCTTGAAGATTAAGAGCAGAATAAAACAAAATGTAATACCAATCAAGATGGGTTAGTGCTCAGGGTTATTATGATAGTGTTGTTTCCAGTAACTAGCCGAGCCCAAATTCTATTTTATGACTCATTCCTCCTCTGCAAAGGGCTCTTGACCCGACAGCAAGACTCAGAGTGCAAAACAGAGCAGAAAACAGAGCTCCGATCTCCTCAGGCCTGAAGATAATTGATACTAGGAAAAGACCACTCATTTGGAATCCACTCAATGTAAGATCAACATGTCATGGTAAACAAAATAAAACACATTTGATAGGTATAGTTTCTGGATGCCAAAATGAAAAAAAAGTAAATGAATTTATTACTCTTTTTACTGTTAACAAAAATGTTTTGTTTATTTTTAATTTTGTGTACACGTGTGTTTGTGTATATAAGCTCTGGTATGTGGATGCCTACAGAATCCAGACGACCATGTTGGATCCTCTACACCTGGAGTTACAGGAGGCTCTAAGATGCTGGGAACTGGGCAACAAGCACTCTTAACTGCTGAACCATTTCTTCAGTCCCAACAGAAGAGTTTTTAAAATGACAGTTGTATTCTAGACCATTTGTACAAAAAAAAATCAGGCTTTTTTTTGAAGGACATGGAAACCTCTGGTGGTCCTCAATGAACCTTACTCCTTGGTATTGGCACCTGGGGGGCCTTTCATATTCTGACCCTGGGCTTGGCCATGTGGCTAACATTGACAGGAGAACAGGAATTCCAATGATGCATGTACAGGCTTGATGAGTCCTTGCACATCGAGGCTTCTCTTCTGGAAATGCCTTTCTTTTCCTCCTCCTCCCCCTTCCTCCTTGTGTTCAGCCCTCTCCTCCTCCTCTTTGTCTTTTTGTTGTTGTTGGAGACGGAGTCTCACTATGTAGTCCTGGCTGGCCTGGAACTCACTATGTAGACTAGGCTGGCTTTGATCCTAGAGATCATCCTGCTCCTGTTTTCTGAGTGCTGGGATTAAAAGAGTATGCTACCACACCCAGATTCCTCCTCCTCATTCTGTCTTTAACTCCTTCCTCTTCTACTTTTCTTTCTCCTTCAATATAGTCTTGCTATGTATCCTAGGCCGGCCTTGAATTCAAGGTCCTTTATCATTAGCTTCCCAAGTGCTCTGATTACAGATGTATGCCTGCATGTCTGACTCAGAATGGTTCTTCAGGGAATCTGTCTTCCATGTTATGAGAAAGCTCAGTAAACCATGTAGAGAATCCTACTTGGAGAAGAACCGAATTCCTCTTTATCAACATACCTTAATGTCCAGTCATTCATGTGAGCCCATTTGGGACAGTCTAGCTATCCCAACTTTAAGTCAACAAATAGTATGTGGAGTACCATAACCTATCGACCAACCCACAGGGATGTAGGAGGCAATTAATTGTTATAAGCTAGGCTTATGCAGCAATAGAAAAGAGTAGCATCCTGCCATAGGATGTGGCATTGGCTTTGTGTGTGGCAGAGAAATAGCTTAGAGAAATAGGAAGGGACTGTTTTAGGGAGCAACCAGGAGATTCCACTGGCAGCTGGAGAAAGAACCAAAGCTGTGCATTAGCACAGTTTGCACGACTGTCCCTTTGCTACCATGGGAACAAAAAGCTCAGTGAATGTGGCGATCAGGAGATCTCCCAGCAGGATGGGGAAACGCGTTGGAAAGATACAGAGGAAACAAGTAAGCTAAAGTCAGAACTGTTTACACTTCAAAGACAATTTCGAACTAAGAAGGAGCTAAAGCCTCCAGTCTTTTAAGAAAATATTTGCAAAATAAGAAATGACTTCGAGATCATTATGGTGGCATGCTCTTTTAATCCCAGCCCTTGGTAGGCAGAGGCAGGCAGATCTCTGTGAGTTGGAGGGCAGCTTGATCTACATATACAGTTCCAGGCCAGCCAGGACTATGCAGTAGGACCCTTTATCAAAAACAGCAGCAGCGACAACAATACCCCCCAAACCTCAAACAAACAAAAACAAAAATAAACAAACAAAAAAACTCAAACAATAACAATAAAAAGATAAATGACTTTGGTTTGAAAATGGAATCAGAGTACTGATGGGCTGGGGGTGTGGCTCAGTGGCAGAGCACTTGCTGAACATTCACAAGGCTTGGAGTTCTGTCCCCAGCACCACAAATAGTGGATTGATGAATCAGTTGATTGATTGACCAGTAGACAGATCAGGATGCTGGCAGCAAAATGTAGCTCCAGTGTCAAAATCTCTGTTAAGATGTAATGAAGACTTAAGGACTTTATCAAGATCCTCTTGGGCAAAAGACTTGTAAGGATCTTAAGAGTATTTACCCCGATTTTCATCTCTCCTAGACAGGATGGGCTTAAATATCTTAAAAAGATTATATTTATTTTTGTCTGTATGCGTGTGAGAAAGAGAAAGTGTATGTGTGTGGGTGGGTATGTGCCATCAGGATAAAATATTTTGTGTTGCATCTGAATGTTCAAATACAGACACAAAAGGCTACTTAAAACTTGTACTACATTTTATTCATCTATTGTGTGTGTGTGTGTGTGTGTGTGTGTGTGTGTGTAAGTGGGGCACATATGGAGGTTAGAGGGCAGCTGGCTGGAGTTTGTTCTTTCCTGATACCATGAGTATCAAACTTACGCTGTCAGACTTGGTAGCAAGGGCCTTTACTTGCTGGGCCATTTTGATGTCTCAGACTGTTTTTTTTTTTAAATTTACATTATGTGCATGAGTGTTTGCCTCATGAATATGTGTGCATCATAAGCGTGCAGTGATCAGAGACCAGTAGAAGGCATCAGATATTCCAAACTGGAGTTAAAATTGGCTATGAACTCATCTGTGGGTGCTGGGAATCGAACCTAGGTCCTCTAGAAGAGCAGTAAGTGCTCTTGTCTGTTAGGCCATCTCTCCAGCTATGACAAAGCTACCCTTTAAAAAAAAACAGTAAGTATTTAAGGATTTCACTGAATTTTTCCTCTGTGCTTTGTGAATCCTTAGATACTGGGACTGCTTTCTGTTTAAGGATGCTTCCTGCTGTATTCTTGTTGCTCTTCTCAATCAGCTAGTCAAGTGTGACCTTACTTCTTAATGCTGTGGTATATATTCCACACACTTCTGCGGTATCGCTTGTGTCAATGTCATAAACCCTTGCGTCTTTCCCAGTACCTGAAGTCTCGTGCAGCAGCAGGCTTCTCTGTCGGGAACTTTATTATCAATGATAACATTATTATCATTGAGATGGTTCTGAGAGGAACAGGATTTGATTAATATAGAGGGGGTCCGTTTCTGAACAGACAGCACTTGGTTTCTGCTGAGCAGTCTCAACACCAGCGAGCGCCAGGCTTTCCAGCAAGAGCTGGGTTGAAGCAAGTGACTTAGGATCTTAGTCTAAGAGAGACAGACTTCCTGTTTTCCACTCTGTAAACCTTGGTACCAGCCCCTTCAGCTCTGTATTTGAAGGAAGGAGCCTGAGAGAAGTCTGAATTCTTAGATCTGGTCCTGGCCTGTTTCGGCATGCCACTGTAGGTGTGTCAAGGGTGAAAAAGAGAGAGAAGATGGTTCTGCGACCCACTGCTACAACCCCTCTGCAACCCCTGTGCTACTGCACAGTCTGTAGGGGGCAGTCTGCAGGGAGGATGGCCTGCCTGCATGTTTCTGGCCCAGTGAGCCTGTCCAGTGGTGATGTGACCTAGTGAATGTCTTGAGTGTAGTTAGCAGAGCACTTGCCTAGCATACATGAAGCCCTGGTTCCAGTCCCCAGCCCTACATAAAACAGGGTCTCGAAGTGCACACCTGTAATCTCAGCACATGGAAAAGCGGAGACAAGAAGATAGGAAGTTCAAGGTTATCTTCAGCTACACAGTGAAATTGAAGACAGTCTGTGCTACATGAGACACTGTTCCAAAACCAAAACAACTCTGTAAACCGGAACAAAGGAAATGATATCAAACCAAACCCACCCTAGGAAAAATAGAAAACAGGTAGCACCACAACCCAGAAGGCTGGCTAGCTCCATGCTTCCACCATCCCTGTCTTACTGCAAAGAACTTACCCACTGCAGGTGGGAGGCTGGGAGAGACGCCTCCTTCACCCCCACCTCCACCCTGAGCGCAGAGGCAGGCTGAGCCCCAAGGGCAGACCGTTCCACATTTCTCTCTTCATTCCACCCTCTGGAAAGGAAGAAACAGAGCACAAACTAGCCAAGCCCTTGACACATCTGCTTTAGCATCAGATGAAGAAAAGCAGGTAAGAGGAGTGAGCTTGGGTCTGAGCGAAGACTCTTAGAACTTCCATCATTGATGGGTGAGGGGCTCATGGGGCCCAAGCCTGCCCAGGGGAGCTGATGTCAATCCAGGGCTGCTGGGGGAGGGGAAATCATCGTCTTCAGTGATGTAGCCACTGGTGAGTTCCCACGAGGGAGGTCCTGGTGGAGCCCACTGGGTCACAAAATCAGAACAAAGAAGCTGCAAGATTCTATGGAGCTAAACTCCCTCCGAGTCTGGTACTGACAGGAAGAGAGGTTTAACTCCCAGAGAGGACCGAGGGCGTGAGAAAAGCCTTAGTGTGAAGATGCGGAGCTCAGGGCAGCAGGAGCTGTGACAAGTGGGAGTGAAGCCCAGTGGTGGAGCACCAGCTGAGCATGCATGAGGCCCCGGGCTCTCTGCCCCGACAAAAGAGATTCATTTGTAAAGTGTAAATTAATCTGCAACGTGTAAAAAGATGCTTCTTGAAATTGGTTAATCTTAAGGGAACAAGAAAGCAAGTCTACTTAAAAATTAATTTTTATTTTATGTGTATGGGTGTTTTACCTGCTCATACAATGTAGTCCTGGCTCACCTGGAACTCATTATGTAGACCAGGCTGGCCTTGAACTTACAGAGATCTGCCTGCATCTGTGTCTTGAGTACTGGAATTAAAGGCAGGTGCCACTATGCCCAGCTTTATTTGTAAACAGACAAATCTATGTAATAACATTTTTTGCAAGAACTAGGTAGTCTTCTACAAATTAATTTCCTGTAAGTATAGAAGTTGCAGAAATTCTTATCATGTGACATCGTTGCAATTTAAATACAGGTTGAGAGGCCAGTAAATGCAGAATGAAAGAGAAAAGTCATTTAGGGAGAAGAGTCACTTTAGTTATGATCCCTTTGGGGCTTTGTGATGAATGAACTAGTTGGACTTTTTCTCTATTTAAGAAAAAAAAGAAAAAGCAAAGTTTAGTTTTATTTATGTACCGGTGAAATCTTTATTAACCCTTTTAATGCATTAAATGTAGGGACACCCAAGCTTCTTACACATTTCACTTCATTCTTTAACTTACTTTTTACATTTGTGTGTGTTTGTGTGTGTGCATGTGTGTGTGTGTGTAAAGGGGGTAGTGGTGGTGTATGTGTGCCAGAGCATATGCGTGGAAGTCAGAGGACAACTTTCAGAGTTGGTTCTCTATTTATACCGTGTGTGTTCCAGGGATTGAACTCAGGTAGTCAGGTTTGGTGGGAAGCACCTTTACCAACTGAGCCATCTCAGCAGCCCTTTTAATTAATTAAAAAATTTCTACTCATTTCTATGAATTTCTTACATCCTACTAAGCTGATAATCCCGGGTGATCCTTTCTACGACACGAGAAACTCCCTCCATTAAGCTTTTCCGCAGCTCTTAAGTCCTTGTACAGCTGGGAAAATAACAGGGAAGCAGTTGGTGGAGGCTTTTCACGTTTGCTCAGTCTTTGGAAATGTCCCGTGTGCTATTCATGCTGCCAGCCCTACCCACTTCCTGAACAGCCTGACCCTGATGCTGAGCTGTGAGGCAGCCGTCAGGGGTGTACACTGTCTCCCATGCATCGTTTGTGTATGGACAGTCGGCTAAGTGGTCCCAGCTGGGGGATCGTCCCTCAAGGAGGAAGACTGTACCAGTTTGAGAACTTCACCTTTTTCTTCCATTGGCCTTGGCCTCTGTCAGATCCCCCAGGAGACTCTACTTCCTATGGGAAAGAGACCTTTGCGGACAACACGTCTGGGCAGAGCAGCTCTGTGATAACCATGTGCTCCTCTCTCCAGCCCTCTTGAACCTTAACTTCCGTTTTCACTTCATTGCAAGGACCAGGATGTGACAAGGTTAATGAGACCCACCTCCCTCTGGGCTTGAGGGTTTGTTTATGCTCTTACTAGGGAAGTCCCCTTCCCAGAGACCCAGCTGCAACCCTTGCCTGCTTGTCTTTAGCTTTGTCAGTTATGTGGGCAGGTTTTTGAAAGGCAGGGTCTCATCATGTCACCCTGGCTGTCCTGGAATTCACTGTGTAGACAAGGCTGGCCCCAAACTCAGAGAGCTACTTGCTTCTGCTTCCTGAGTGCTGGATAAAGGCTTGTGCCGCTGCATCTGGCTTGCTTTCTTTTTCTCTTTTTTCCTGTTTCTTTTTGGTAACCCCATTACTGCCGCTGCTGGAACCCTGACTAGTTGGCTAACTTTATCGTGTGTAGGTAACCATAGTTGCAGTGAGTTTGTGAGTGCATTGGTCCCACCATGTGCAGAAGGCAGAAGACAGCATTTTGTAGCACCCATCTCTATCTTCTTACATTTTATTCTATCTCCTTTTCCATAATAGTCCCTGCGTCTGGGGAGGAAGTTGATATAAATGTCCCATTTAGGGCTGAGTACCCAAAAGTCACATATTGTCAGCACTTTGACCACTTATGACTCTGCATTAACTGTTGCCCACTTCAGAGAGAAGCTCTTCTGGTTAAGATTGAGAGTCACACTAATCAATTATCCTTTTTTTTAAAAACTATTATTTTCTGTAGATGTAACTGTCTTGTTAAATAAGAAACACAGAGCCGATGCAGAGATGAAAGCCCAGAGGTCAGAACTAAGAGCTAAAAACCTTACCCTTCACTGCTGCTGCTGTCCTCTTCAGCAAGAGACCTACATCCTGTGTGTTTGTCCTTTTTATTGACTTTCTGTTCTGCCTTCTCATTGGTTGTAAACCCAACCACATGAATTTTCTCTGAAATTCTTTTCATTGGCAAATACTCATTGTACATGATACTGAGTTATATGAGAACATTTTTGTTGTTTTGTTTTTGTTTTTGTTTTTTTTTTTCAAGACAGGGTTTCTCTGTGTAGTTTTGGTGCCTGTCCTGGATCTCGCTCTGTAGACCAGGCTGGCCTCGAACTCACAGAGATCCGCCTGGCTCTGCCTCTCGAGTGCTGGGATTAAAGGCGTGCGCCACCACCGCCCGGCGTATAAGGACATTTTAATGCAAGTATATCATCTACTTCAGGCCTCACCCCCGTTCCCCTTGTTAGTCCCAGACTGTTTTGCTTCTACTTTTCATCTCATATATACATATAATTGCATGAGCCCGTACAAAATCTAGGAACTACAAATGGGAGGAAACACATGATATTTGTCTTTTTGATAATGACTTAATTTACTTAACATGATGATCCCCAGTTATAACCATTTTTTCTGAAAATGATATAACTTTGTTCCTTGAGGTTGAAGAAGTCTGCCCTATCTATCTGTCTGTCTATCTATCTATCTATCTATCTATCTATCTATCTAACTATCTATCAATATATCTATCTATTTAAATATCTATCTATCTTCTATATATCTATTTATCTATCATATATCAACCAATCTATTATCTATCTATCTATCTATCTATCTATCTATCTATCTATCTATCTATCTATCTATGTTCTACCTATCATCTATCTATCTATCTATCTATCTATCTATCTATCTATCTATGTATCTATCTCACATTTTTGTTATCCAGACCTCTGTTGATAGATACCTAGGCTGGTTCCATAGCTTAGCTCCTTTGAACAGTCCTGTAGTAAGCACTGATGTGCAAGTGTCTCTGTGATAGAGTGATTTGGAGTCCCTCACATAAGTACCCAAGAGTAGTGAGCTGGGTCATATGGCAGATTTATTTTAGTTTTTGTTTTTCCTCAGGAAACTCTGTATTGGTTTCCACAGTGGCTTGACTGGGTTACTTTCCCATCAGCAGCATCCAAGGGGTCCCTTTGTCCAGTTGTGCAGCCATTTCAATGACTGCATTATCAGAGGCTGTTGATCAGCTTTTCAAGACATTACCAAGTAAAGGTTAAGGTTTCATAGCCTATTTTTTAGCCATATCAGTTTGACTAATGAGGAAAGCATCTCTATATTATTCTTAATTGTATCTCCAGGGCCTGGAACCAAGCCTTGCATCTACAAGTTGAAAGATAAAAACTAAAAGTTATTTGTTTGAAATAGAATGATGAATGGGAGGGTCCAAGTGCTCAGCCTGTGCCAACTGATTCCATTTGGTATTTAAAACTTTGAACAAGGAGATGTTAGGAGTTTGGTTTGATGGACTTAAAATGATAGCAGACATTCTTCATGTCACCTCCTGGAAAATCAGCCATTCTTGTTTCTATTTGCCAGTGTGAAAATGTTTTGACAATATTGTCATCCTGACTGGTGAGTGTAAACTCCAAAGTGCTGACAGTGGCTAACAGAACAGTTACCAGGTGCTTGTCAAGCCCAAACCTTGATCATTCTTTGTCTCAAATGCAGATGCTTCAATGGCAAAGATTTTGGGTATTGGTGGCTGGAGCTATAGTTCAGTGGTACAGTGCTTGCCTGGCATGCATAAGGTTGCAGGCTCAATCCTTAGTCCCGTTAAAAAAAAGGAAAAATAAGATGATGTTATCCAAGATATTTTTGTCGTCGTTTTCCTCTCTTGAAAGTACAGACTTGTGGACTCAGCAGTGGATGTGCACTTAACCATTAGATGAATTTGCAATGACAACAGACAATCATTATATGCACATAACCACCTCCTGAAAAATGTATTAATAATATGCAAGGGAAGAAATGTGCATGGGTTGCTCTGCATTCTCAAAACATTCCTTTTGGAGAACAAGACTCCATTGGAAGCTTCACATATGAAGTTACCTCCTTAGGAAGGAGGCCCCATTTGGGAGCTGGGAGACCTCAGGCAGGGAGTCCTAACCTCAAGTCCCGTTCCCAGCATCCCCACTGCCTACAGTTATGTGACCCAGGCAGGCATTGGACCTCTGGGGATTCTAGCTTCTTTATCTGTGAAATAACTCTGGCTTCCTGCCTCCCAAGGATACCAGAAGGAAGAATGAGCGGAGGTTTACAGTGTGTACACGGAGGCTTCCAGAAAGGCCCTGCAGGGCTGGGAAATACAATTCAATGAAATAGGAAGAATGTCCCTCATTTTGGGTTGTTTATCTCTGTTTAGGCTCTATGAGCCACTATTCTGTACACAGATTAAGATAGCAGAAAAACAGAAAAGAATGTTCTGAGCTTAGATCAAGTAGGATAATTCTCACACATAACTACTGGGTTTTATTTATGTGTTCTCTTGTTCACTCTGAGGGGAGGGGATTTGGATGTAGACAACTTGGTTGCTACCAGGAAAAGTCTGTGGCTCTGCTCTGTATTTAGATAGTAGCAGACAGACCTCTGTGTTGAAAACAGCGGAGGCAGAGTGGGAGTGGTCTGAAGTTGGAGTTTATCATCAGGATGGAAAGGTTCTGTAGGGCAGGGATGGTGCTGGATGGGTCATTACATTATCAGTGTCTTTCTAAGGACGGACACACAATGCTACTGTTTGGTCTATTTAATGAATGAATGGACTCAGGTCACAGTTGCGGCTATGGGACTGGAGAGAGAGCTCAGTCAGTAAGGTGCTTGCCTCACAAGCACGAGGACCTCAGTTCCCATGTCAAAATGTGAAAAGCTGGATGTGGCAGTACACACTTGTAATCCCAGTGCTGGGGAGGAAGCAGAGACATGCAGATCCTTGGAGCTGGCTAGCCCACAAGACTAGGCTATTAGGTGAATCCCAGGCCAGTGAGAAACCCTAACACACACACACACACACACACACACACACACACACACACACTCACAAAGGGTAAATGACACCTGAGATTGTCCTCTGGTTTCCACATGCATGCACACAAGCATGTATGCATGTGCAACCACATACACATGCATATAAACATACATGCACAGAATGAAAGAAATTTTAGCTCCATTCTTTACTAGCTGTGGGTTTCTTTCCTTTACTGAACCACGGGGGCAGGAGCACAGCTGCAGGGCTATTGTGTTTGTTCCAGAAGTGATGCACATATATTGTTCTGCTCATGGGGCATGCCAATCTCAGTGACTACTATAATGGCTTTAGTTCCTCTATCACTGCCTGGGGGGACCCAGGGTCGTGCTGACACCAGAGCACTGAGCTTTGCCATGTGTGATATTCTGGAGAGAAATGATGTAACCCTTCTGCACTTGGCTCCTCATCTGTCTGAGAAAGTGACAGACCTGAACCTACTTGCCAGATCAAACTATTGACTATAACCCAGTATGACAAAGAGCCTATATGCTTTAAAGATCTTTTATTGTAACTATATGAAGAAAATATGTAAAAATATATTTATGAAACAAAATGAATAACCATGCAACTATCTCCAAGATCATGGCATGGAACACTTTAGTCTCCTATATGCTCCCAGATTATCCATATTCTTCCTTCACAGATGCCATTTAGAATATTTGAATATGTGAAATGCTTTTCAAACACACAAGTGTATAGCAACTTATATACCACTCCCTAATTATGGCAATTGGAGTTCTTGCATACTATATGTTAAGTTTAAGTTCTTGACTAAATGTCTATTTTGTTCTGCTGACTTGGCTGATGAGTTTTCACAATCACCACAGTTTTAAGTGTTGTATCTAGACAATATATTTTTTAAATGTGAAAAGGCAATGTGCTGGCTACTTTTCTGACAGCCTGACACAAGCCAGAGTCGTTTGGGAAGAGGGACACTCAATTGAGAAAAGGTCACCAGAAGATCTGCCTGTAGGCCAGACTATAGTGCATTTTCTTGATTAATTGTTGATGTGGGTGGATCCAGCTCACTGGAGATGGTGCCACCCTTGGGTAGATGGCCCTGGATGATATAAGAAAGCAGGCTGAGCAAGCCAGTAAGCAGGATTCCTCCATGGCCTCTGCTTCACTTCCTGCCTCCAGATTCCTGCTTTGGGTTTCTATTTTGACTTCCCTCAGTGATGGAGTGTGGCCTGAGAGGTGTAGGCTGAAATGAACCCTGAGGTGGCCATTAGTTCCAATGACATGAATTCATGAGCAGTGACTAGTTGTTTGTTTGGATGGGTGGGGACTTGAAAGAATAGCGTCAGGAAACAGGTAAGAAGGATAACCAGGGAAGAGAGATGAATGGATGTCTCAGAATGGCCCCAGATTGTGAGGGCTTCTATTTCTCATGTAAGTGATGAGGATCCAGAAGGGAGCCTTCACAATTAGATGGGCAAACCCATCCTCTAGAGATGTCATTTAGTTTCTTTACCTAGTGCTTGCTCATGAGCCCACGAACAGAGTGGCCATGTGGAAAGGAGGCAGGCTATTTATTGGCTTAGCACTCTCCTCATCAACTGCTGAGAGCTTAATATGTCAAAAAGAGACCAATACTGACCCCATGATGATGCATCGTTCAGCTGGGGAACCAGTCAGCTACCTGGCTGATTGTACTGAACTTTTTCCATCTTAGAAGGGGCAGAGATTAGTTCTCAGTAGATGAGATATGAATTTGCTTTCCCTGTCTATGTTTCTGCCAGCAACACCATCAGTGGCCTCCCACAACACCCTGTCTGTTATCATGGCATTTTCCAGAGCACCAGTTTGGATCAGTGAGTCTTATAGCTCCCTTCATAGCAATGGGCCCATGGCCACAAAATCAACTGGTCATACCATGTATGCCGTTACCTGGAAGCACACGGGCATATTCTGAAAGGTGTGATGGACTAAGAAAGACTCAGTTCTCGGGTCAGTTGGCAGTCAAGGCCCTGAAATGGTGGAGTGTCGTCTGCCTCAGAGCCACAGTTGATGGGTTTTGGAACCAATGGGCAAAGGTGGCTTGCCTCACTATGAAACCCAGTAATTCATGGAATTTTGTTTCTTTCTAACTATCTTGATCTCTGCTTATTTTGAGGCGCTTGTTTTCTAGCAGATCATCAGGGAACATACCAGCAGCCCCACCAGGAAGGGAAACCAAATGAGTGAGGCGCTCTGCCAGATCCTATAGAGAAGAAAAAAACAATGTAACTGACCTGCCTGGAGAACCCATGAGAAGGTCAACCTCTGGAAGGGGCTTCAGGAAAATCCGTTTCGGGTAATAATGGAAAAACTTTGATTCTGTGAAGCTTCTACAAGAAGAGAGGAAATAGCCAGGTTCCGGCTGCTTATTTACTGATTTGTTGAAATGGAAAGAAAAGTCGAGGCTCTAAGGTTAGTAGAAGCAGACAAATCTTTTCCAGCCAGGCCCCAGAGGCACTGGACAATGAAATTTAAGTGAAAAATCTTTAAAATTATCATGTATGCCTAAATTATGACATAGGATTAAAATAGAATGGGGCTTCAGGACTGAACGGCGTTAACGCTAGGCCAGTATCACACTCACCAAATCCTTCCTGGGATTGAGGTTGAGTTCTTTCTAACTCTACCAATGCTTCTGAGTAGCTGTGTCCAAAGCCCTGAGAAAAGCGACTTGCAGGAAGAATTGTTCTGGTTCATGGTTTTAGAGATTGCAGCCTTCAGTCCGTGGTGCGGCAGAGCATCATCGTGGTAGAGGGTATGGTAGAGGGGCTGTTTACCTCATGGTGGGCAGGAAACAGAGAGAGGGATACAGGAATGGGCCTGGGATGAAATGCATCCCCAAGGCATGTGTCCCCCTACCCCCCAGGATCCTACTTTCTCCAGGGAGGTCCTACCTCCTAAAGTTTCTATAACCTCCCCAAGTGGCACTGCCAGCTGGGGACAAAGCAGTCAACACGTGAGCGTGTGGGGGGCATTTCATATACTTGACAAAGATGCTAATTTAGGTAAAGGGCCACCTTGTGCCTTGAAATCACCTTCTGTTTTTGCCCCTATTCTAGTGTTGACTTTAAGTGAGTAGACTTCAGGATACTGATTCACAGGGTTTGACTCCTGGCTCGGTCAGTTTCCAGCTCTTGTGTATTTGGTAAGTCAATTGACCTCTCTGTGCCTAAATATCCTTATCTATTAAAAGAAAAACAACAGGTCTAGGGAGGCGGTTCAGTGAGAAAAGCACTTGCTGTACAAATGTGTGAACTTGAGTTTGGATCCCAGGACCCACATCAAACCTGTAATCCCAATGGTCCTGTGGTGAGATGGGATGTGCATAGGAGAATCCTGGGAGCTCATGGGCCAGCTAGCCTGGTAAACATAGTGACCAACAGCAAAAGGACCTGTCTTAAACAAGGTGGAAGGTGAGGACCGACACCCAAAGCTGTCCTATGACCTCCACATGGGCATCCATCATGGCACTTGTGCTCATAATCCCACGCTCACATGTGCAGGACAGCACCCATGCACGTGTGTGCACGCGCACACACACAGACACCCACAGACAATTCACATACAATCATATACACACAAAGACTTTTCAAAATGAGGACAACAGTAGTAATATCTATTCTGGAATGTTGTCTGGCAATTAAGATAAAATATGCAAACCCTGTCCAACAGTACTTGGCTGATAGTCAGCGACTCTTAACACTGTGATCTGATGATGCTTGTTCTGTTTGCCAGGAATATAAATTATGTCACACTCTCCTTTTTTCTCAAGCAAACCTGCCGAGCACCTGCTGAACAACTGTTGTGTCTACACTATCTGTTTTCCTCCCCACTCAATATTCATATATCAGCTCTATCCTGCCCCTCTGGGTGACTGTGTTTGGAAACAAGGCCTTTATGGGGTAACTAAGACTAGATGAGTTGATAAAGGTGGGGTCCCAGGCCACTGGACTTGCAAGAGGAAGACAGAAGAACACAAAGAAAAGGCCACCTTTGCTGTAAGAATACAAGATGGCCATTCACACGCACCTCAGGGACAAAGGTCTTACCAGACACCAGTCTTGGCATCTGGACACTGAACTTTTAGTTTCCAGAACTAGGAAAAATAAATCTCCTCTGGGTAAGCCTCCAGCCTGTGGTATTTCATTATGACAGTTGGAGCAGGTTCATACAGTAACCCTGTGAAAGTTCATAGTTTAAATGTCCAAGGAGAGGCAATGGGGCTGCACTGATAAGCAACCTCTGATGTTAGGCATGACATCACTTCCTCCGCTCATTGTGTGAAAGTCTGGTGTTTCCCATGGCAGGTAACTGCGGAGGAGAGTCCTTTGTCATCATCTGTGTACTTGGCACTGCTGTCCTCTGGATTTACTTTGACTGTAAGATTTTCCTGCAGAATTTGTTAAGGTCTCACTGAGCATAGTGGCATACACTTGAAATTCTTGCCTGAAGGCATTTGAGGGCTAATTGGCAAGATTTTCTCCCTCTTTTTCTCTGCTCTCTTTCTCAAAAATGGAAATTGGTTGAGGTCTCAGGCTGAATACTTGACACGTGAACATCCACAGCCTGTGAAGGGCCTCTTTCTTACACTTCCTTCTGCTTTGGGGCTCCATAAGGTTTGTGAAAATCGAGCCTGATTGGCTCACAGACAGGACTCTGAGCTAATGTGACCCTCATGTCATCTGAAGCCCTCCAAGTCCTTCAGCTAGATAATGATGCCTGGAGTCCCTTTTATTGTCTGGAAATGCCCAAATCCCTCCCTGAGATTTCTTCCTTTTAAGTGCCTTCTACAAGGGTTGGGTTTGTTTGTAAGAGCTACCTGCCAAAACCTGCATCCATGTCAAGCATTCACAAAAGAAACCATACAACCAAACTTTCAGGACTCCCTGGACGATCTGGGGGCCTAGCAAGGTGAGGTCCAGCCTTTAATTTTTCTTTCCCAATCTGTACACTCTATTCTAGATTTTCTTGGGAACTCTCTTCTGATAGGTCCTTGATCAGCTAGGTTCCTGCCTCCAAACCTGCAAACCCCCAAATAAGGTGCTACACGTAGTCTTCCATTATCATGGCAATTTTGCTTATACATTTATTCTTAAAATGCATTAGATACAATGTGAATATTTAATAATGCTATATGGATAACATCCATAAAATGACTATATGATCATGTTGATTTACAAATAGGTATTCTTATTTCTTTTCCTTTGATATAGTTTCTTTAGCCCGCGCTGGACTCAAATTCCGTATGAAGACCCCTGAACAGCTCTGAACTCTTGATCCTCCTGCCTCCACCTCCCAACTGCTGATTGTGTATCACCATGCCCAATTAATGAGGTGCTGGGAATTCAAACCCAGGACATGAGGCATGCCCAGCAAGCACTTTTCTAACTGAGCTATACACTTAGCCCTTTTGTGATTTATTTTTATTACACTAAGAATAGTAATGGCAATGAAGATTGAGAGTTTTTGAGGGTTTTGTTCTCTTCCATTTCACCCACTAACTAGTGAAAAGTTGTTTTCAATTTACTGATGAATTTGCTTCCCAGGTGTAGGACTTTTAGAATCTGGGGCTGTATAAATCAGTTAACTTAAAAAAAAAATCCTGGAACAATGGCTTTTCAAATGTTTATGGGGACTCTTTAAACACCATTGTTACAGAAAATTAGCGTGTGTGTGTGTGTGTGTGTGTGTGTGTGTGTGTGTGTGTTAGAGAAAGTTGAGAAGGAGAGAGGATCAGGGATGAGGGGAGTACAGGAGAGAAGAGGAGAGAGAAGGAGGGGGGAAGAGAGGATGGGGAGATGAGGGGGAGATGGGAGGAGAGGAAGGGAGTGGGGAGACAGAAAGAGAAAGAGGAGAGAGGTGGAGATACTATTCCACACGAAGTTTGGGGAAGTCAAAATCAGATTTGATTTCTAAGTACTTTGATTCTAAATCACTTGCGGAGAAAACATAAAGCCTTAACGCAGAGTACCTCATCGTGCAAATTGAGAACAGTAACTTTGGGATACCTGCGCAGGGAACAACTCTTTACACCCCGCAAGCTCTGATCTAGCCGCGTAGCGGTGCGCTTCAAACCGACTGGGTCGCGCTGTCAAGACTCAGTTCACCCAGGAGTCCCAGGACGCCCAGGCCAGTTCCCTCCTCCGGGAGCCTTGCAAGGCCGGGCTGCCAAGCGGACTCCCCGCCCCTGCCGCCGTCCACGCCCCAGTCCCCGCCCGTCCCGTCGCGTCCTCGCGACCCTTCTTAAGCGTGGAGGGGCGAAGGCCGGGCCATGGTGATCCTGGCCACAGAGCTAGCTGCGCAACCCAGCGCCCCGGAGCTCGCGCAGCCGAGCGCCCAGGCTGTGGTCCCCGGGCGGGATCCCGGGTTCCCCGCCTTCCCCGGCACCCGGGCGGGCCATGCTCCGGGGCTAGAGCGTAGCCGCCGGCATGCTGCTTCCGCTGCTGCTCGCCGCGCTCTGCCTCGCCGCCCGCCCGGCGCCCGCGCACGCCTGCCAGCTGCCCTCGGAGTGGCGACCCCTGAGCGAGGGCTGCCGCGCAGAGCTGGCCGAGACCATCGTGTATGCCAAGGTTCTGGCGCTGCACCCCGAGGTGCCGGGCCTCTACAACTACCTGCCTTGGCAGTACCAAACTGGAGAGGGAGGGCTCTTCTATTCTGCCGAGGTGGAGATGCTGTGTGACCAGGCGTGGGGCAGCATGCTGGAGGTGCCTGCCGGCTCCCGGCTCAATCTTACGGGTCTGGGCTACTTCTCCTGTCACTCCCACACGGTGGTCCAGGACTACTCTTATTTCTTCTTTGTCAGGTGAGCCTGGCCCCTCTGCGGGCTACCTGCAGCAGGTCAGGAGCGCCGGGGCCCGTTTTTTTTGTTTTTGTTTTTTTTTTTGTTTTTTTCCCCCCCAAAGTAGAACATGCCTTAGGCTCTTTGCATTCTCTCTTGCTCTGTCCTCTACGAAGATCCCGACCACCCCCTTGGCTGAGGATAAGATACAGAGATGATTTTGGAGTTGTGCGCACAGAAGGGTGTTACAGGCCTTTTTACGTTAAGGTGCTTTTGTTTATGAGGCCAGGTTTTGCTGTTTTACCCGGGCGATCCTCCTGCTTCAGCCTCTGAGTGCTGGGATTACAGGCTCATGCGACCACATGCACTATCAAAGTTCTTTATCAAAGTGCTTTCCAACCACCCGTTTGATGTCCTGAGAGAGATGACCTTTGGAATCAGTTGTTGGGACTCTGGCCTTGAACTTCTCAAGTGTAAGGTTTGAGCCAATTGCTTCTCTTAGAGTCCCACTCTCGCACCTCTCCCCTCCACCAATTCTGGCTAAAAGTGAGAAGCAAATACGGTTAGGAACACGAGAAGCACCTGGGAAAGCCCCGCTGTTTAACGTGCATTCACTCACTCTCTCCCTACCCACCTCGTGCCAGAAAGCAGCCCAGCTATCTGCTGTTCCACTCTCTCATACCAGCTGCCAGGTAATTCCAATTAGCAGAGCTTTGGGGGAAAGGTAAAAAGTCCAGGTCACTGCTTGTCAGACAGGTGGTCCCTTGTAGACAATATCAATCTTGTGAACTTCCACGGAGGTTGGCCTAGGATCAGCAGGAAATGCATCTGTCCCCAAAGTCAGTTCATTTTTATTGACTACTGAATTCCACCCAAACCACAGGTAGAAAACAGCAGGTAGCCCCTTCAGTTTGTGGGTTGCTTCTAATTCAATTAAGATGGATGTAGAACAACGGGGAGAGACATGGACATAGAATCTTAGACAGGTTTTAAAAAGTCAGTGATTTAATCCAAAGCTTTACGGTCATCGATAGTCCTAGTCTTACCAATTGTAAACAGCATCAAGGCTCTTGGGAATGACTCTGAGCAGGGGCTGCAGATTCATTTTGGAATCTCTGAGAATGAAAACAGTAAGTTCCGCAGAGGGGCGTCCTGAAGCTCAGGGCCACATGTGCTTTCCATATTGAAGGCAGGCTAAGTTTAGAATGCATGTTCTGCTTTGTGTTGGCTTGAGTGGCTTAGCCAGATTAGGTTGATTTTTTTTTTTAATTGTCTGGAAAGTATGGTTTTCTAAATACAGTCAGCTGGACTGTGAGAGTGCCTTTCTAGATACAGAGAATCTAACTCAGCCTTTTCATGTTTTTATTTAGAAAACACTGAGAGCCCAGCTATAAAACAACTTGACAGTGCTTTATTTTCCACTGGATAAAAGCTCAAGATCTGGGCAGACAGTGTTGGATTTTTGCTTTTTCCTTTTTTAATCACGAAATGGTCCAGTGACTGTGCAGTGGTCAGCCAATGTTTTGATCTTTTGCAATGACATAATTACGGAAAGTTAAGACAAACAGTCACATGATACTGTGACAGGTCGTCTTTTCATAGGGCTGCTTTGCCTTGAAGTAGGTTAATAAAAGCATACAACGCATTCCTCCTCTGTTCTTCTGGCCTCTTCCCCTATCTCTTGCCCACTCACTGTGACTGATACATGGAAAGGAGGGGAGGGTTTATTTCAGCTCATTTCAGAGGTCTCATTCCATGGCTGTGTGGCTCTGTACACTTGGGCAGATGACTAGGTGGTGCATTGGGCAGACACTGTTCACCTCATGGCAAACAGGAAGCAGAGAAGGAATACAGAAAGGGGCCATGGCAGGATATAGACCCAAAAGCATACTCCCAGTGATTTATTTCCTCTAGCTAGGTCTGACCTTCTGAAACTTTGACAGCTTCCCGACCTAGTTGGATACCGAGGTTGAGCCCATGAAGCTGAGAGGACGGGGGACATTCCAAATTCAAACTGGAACACTTTGGTTAAAATTCTCACCTCTTTTTTTTTTCTGACTTCTATTTCTAATAAGCTCTTTACACCAGAGCATGTAAAAACGTTTACTAATAACGTGTATACTTGCATTCACTCTGTGCCAAGTGCTTTGTTATATTTGTATGTGTTGGATGGGTGTATATGTGTATGTGGTGCATGCATAGGAGTGTGTGCACATGCAGAGGCCAGAGGAAGATGTTGGTGTCTTCCTCTGTTGCCCTCCACTTTATTGCCTGGAGACAGGGTCTCTCATTGACCTGGAAGCTCACTGTTTGGGCTAGGCTGGTCCAGCAGGCTTTCAGGATCTATCTCTGCCCTGCATTGCTGGTGTTACTGGCATACACAGCTGGCTTTTTATGTGAGTGCTAGGAATTCAAATTTGGGTCCTCACACTTAATCAGGAAGTGCCCTTACCCATTATGTTTTTCTTTTCTTTCTTTTTTTAAAAGATTTATTTATTATGTATACAGCCTGTATGCCTGCAGGCCGGAAGAGGGCACCAGATCTCATTACAGATGGTTGTGAGCCACCATGTGGTTGCTGGAAATTGAACTCAGGACCTCTGGAAGAGCAGTCAGTGCTCTTAACCTCTGAGCTATCTCTCCAGCCCTCCATTATGTTTTTCTAATGCAGTCCCCATGATAATACCAAGAAAGCTGGTTCTACTATAACCCTCTTGTAGCAGACTAGAAGATGGCAATGCTTAGAGAAGAAACTTTGAGACTTGAATGTTGTAGTGAGACTTGAATCCTGGTCACATTACAACTGACTGCCTTCTCACTAGGAAGTAAATAGACAGACAGGCATGCATGCATCTTCCTTCCCCCTTGTCTAGGCTCTGTTCTTAAGAAAACCTTAAGGTTAGCCTCAAGTAGTGTAAACTGGAAAATAATAGAAGTGCCGACTGTATGGGTCTCTTCCTGAGACCACTGCAGCCTTCATGATGAAGTTAGGAAGACCATCTCCATCCTTTGTAAGCTAGACTGAAGCTGGCCCACCTCCAATAGCCTCACCTACATCTCTGCTTTGACCCTCCCCCTTAGGATGGATGAAAATTACAATCTCTTGCCCCATGGAGTCAATTTCCAAGATGCCATCTTTCCAGACACACAAGAAAACAGAAGGATGTTTTCCAGCCTCTTCCAGTTTGCTAACTGTTCCCAAGGGCAGCAGCTGATGACCTTCTCGAGTGACTGGGAGATCCAGGAGGACAACAGGGTAAGAGCTGGCTAGAGCCCGTGCCTTGGCAATACAGGAGGGTAGCCATGTCTTCTAGGAACGTCATGATCAAAGGTGTCAAGAATCCTCTTCCAAATTATGCATCCTCCCATCTCCCTCCCAGCCGAGAGAGAATGCTGCTCATAGGCTTTGGATGCCTGAGGTTTAGAGTTTGATAAGGAGTTCTTCACAAAGTGGGAGCATGATGGGAGGAAGGTAAACATGTCTCGGGTTCCCCTTCTGCAAAAGGGAGATGAAAGTCACACCCATATTGCATCATTTGATTTAAATCCGTAAATCTCTTGGCATAGTGCTCAGAGTGTTTAATGCCAGTAAGCCATTAAGGCTCTCAGGCAGTGGTCTCAACCTGTGGGTCACGACCCCTGTGGGGGTCGCATATCAGATACCCTGTATATCAGATATTTACATTCTGATTCATAATTGTAGAAAATTACAGCTATGGAGGAGTAATGAAATAATTTTATGGTTGGGGGGGGGTCACCACAACATGAGGAACTGTACTAAAGGGAAGTTGAGAAACACTGCTCTAAGGAATTGTCTTGGGAGAAAGGGAAACAAAGTAAGAGAACTCTCAGAGCTGGCATTCCATGCTTAAATTTTTCTTTTAGGGTTATTTTATGTGTGTGGATTTTTTTTTTTTTTTTTTTTTTTTTGCCTGCATGTATGTATGTACACCATGTGCATGCCTGGGGAAGTTAGGAATTTGATCCCCAGGAACTGGAGTTATGGATGGTTGTGAGCCGCCTTGTGGGTCCTGGGGATCAAACCCAGGTCTTCTGGAAGAGCAGCAAGGGGCTCTTCCCTGCTGGGCTGCCTCTCCAGCCCCCATTCCATGGTTTTTAAAGTGATACTCTTCTTAAGACTTGCAGGGTAGACCAAGCGGCTGTAGGAAAGGCTAAGATTACTGCGAGTGTGGAAATATAAAGAAATCTTCCAATCTGAGTCACATGCCAGTTAGGGGGGAATTTTAGGGGTCGTCAATTTCCCCAAACAATGGCAGTGTCACGATGAACTGAAGAGATGGAGAGTCAGTCAGACCAGGCGCTGGCCCATCACTTTCTACCCAAAATAGACTTGAGGTTAAGTGACCGACTTACGGAGACAGGTCTGAAGTGGATATCAAATCAAGTAGTGACCCTATTTTGTGGTCTAAAGAATCACCCTGGTTGTATCTGGTGGCTCCGTCCTTTCTATCTGTCACTTGTCTTTGCTGGTGGCTTAGTCTAGGATAGCCGCCTTGTTCTATAAACATCATCATCTTCAGCCCCGGGACCCCTGACCCCCAGAACCTTTCTCTTACTCTCACAGAGAAGCTGCTCCTGTGATGGGCAAGGCTGCCCAGACAAAAGAAGTTATTCATTTGTTCTTTCACATCAAGAGCTTCCTGCCTTGGATCTACCCCGCTGACAGCTGTCTCAGGTCTCCTTGCCCGGCTGCCCCGCTTTCTGAGACTTTGTCCTGTGTTTCGTTACATCACTGTACTGAGAACCTGCTTCTCCTCTTCCCCTCCTTCCTGTCTGTGTGTGCAGATACATGTGTGTGCTGATGCGTTTATGCTGCTATGTGAAGGTCAGAAGACTTCTGGTTTTGTTCCTCAGGCCCAGTATTAGGTTTCTATTGCTGTGACAAAACACCATGACTGAGACAACTTACAAAAGAAATTGTTTAATTCAGCTGAAGTTTCCCAACGGATAGAGTCCATGACGGTGAGGCAAAGGCATGGCGGGAAGAACAGCTGATAGTTATCTTGATGCAAAAGCACGAGGACGAGAGAACTGGAAATGGTGCCAGTCTTTTGATTCCTAGTGATACACTCCCTCCAACAAAGCCACACCTCTTAATCCTTTTTAAACATGTCCACCAGCTGGGAACCAAGTATTCAAGCACATGAGCCTGTGGGGAATCATTCTCATTTAAGCAGCTGCAGGCACCAAGAGTCTTTTATTGACTGGAACTCACCCAGCAGGCCAGGCTGGCTGGCCATCCAGCCCCAGGGGTTCCTGCCATCTCTGCCTCTGCTGTGCTGGGATTAGAGGGGTGTGCCACCATGCCTAGCTTTTTAAATGTGGGTTCTAGGGGATCAAATTCAGGTCTTCCTGAGTTTATAAACACTTTACCAACTGACTTCTCTCTAGTCCTGTTTTCCTGTGTGTGCATGCGTGCGTGCGTGTGTATGTGTGTGTATATATGTACGCTTGAATGTCTTGCTTTGTCCTCTGCATTATTCACTTGAGACAGCATCTCTCACTGAACTTGGAACTAGACTGGCAGCCAGCAAGCCTGAATGATCTTTCTATATCTGCCTCCCACAGCACTGGGAGTTATGGATTTGCATGACCCCACTTAGCTTCTCACACTGGTATTGGAGATCAGGTCTTCATGCCTGTGCAACAAGCTCTTTTACCCATGAAGCCATGGCCCAGCCCCTGTTTCTCCCTCCTTATCTGTGTCGTTCAATACTCCACACTGCATTGGATGCACTACATCAAAGCCTCAGAATCCAAAACTGAGTCACAGCTAGTCTACCGGGAATGTAATCAGTTTAGTTTTGGCTTATTTTGTGGGAGCTTTGCATATGTATATAACCCACAATAGCAATAGATTTATGTCAAGAGATCAAATATTACTCCAAAAAAAGCTTAAGGGGCTTAGTCCTAAAACCCTGCAGCTGCATAACTTATTAGTCTTTTGCTCACATTTGTTTGGAATTAGATTTTCCAACATTAGAAAAGGCAGAGACTAGAACAATAGGACCATGGGGAATAGTTTCAGCGTGGAGGCAGGCCTATTTCTGTGGGTCTTGGGGAGACTGCTTTTCCCCTTTAGTCACCCTGGCCTCTTGGATAATGGAGTGTGGGAGTACTGGACACATGGATGAAGTGTCAAAATCTGAAGTCGGGGGTGATAATCATTCCAGGATGCTGTTCTGATGGGCAGTAGACTTAAAGGTTTGACTGGGGCCACTGTCAGTTTCCCAGACCCTTTCTTTCCTTCATTCCATTCTCACTCCCTGCCCTCTGGGAAAGGGATCCCATCAGAACTCAATGAAAGTACTTTATCTACCCACCTACCTACCTACCTACCTACCTATCCATCCATCCATCCATCCATCCATCCATCCATCCATCCATCCATCCATCCATCCATCTATCTATCTATCTATCTATCTATCTATCTATCTATCTATCTATCTATCATATATATACGTGTGTGTGTGTGTGTGTGTGTGTGTGTGTGTGTGTACGGACAAAGGTCTCATGATGTGGATCCCCTCGCTGGTCTTGAACTTGCTGATTAGCCCAGGCCAGTCTCAAATTCTCACTCCTCCCAGGTCAGCCTCCTAAGTGCTGGAGTTGAAGCATGTGCCATGATCCCTAGCAGCTAATTCTTTTAACATTTAACCTAAAGGCTGGGGAGATGACTGTGTGGGTAAAAGCACTTGCTGCATGTGTGAGCATGCTAGCTAAAGACACAGAGGAACACATTTGTGTCTTTCTACAATATCACAGTCTATTGAAGAGCAATACATTCTCAAGGCCCAGAGGTTTCAATGACAGGAACCTGAAAGATTATCCAATCTGGCTGAGGCAAATGTAAGTTCTTTTATTCTATCTTAATTAACTCTCATATCACACATCACACACAGTAAGTATATATGCATAGATGTAGTTTACATAAAGAACACAATTAAAAAGGCTGCAGGAGAGTAAAAAAGTTTCAGAAGTGGGCTGGGAGAGTCTATATTGATAAGATGCAAGCCAGATCCGTGCTGGGAGGTGGCTGAAGTCCAGGTTTGAGAGCAAGGCTCCAGAGTTCAGCTGTGTGGTAAAAGCCTGAACCTGGGTCCAAGAGCAGGAAACCACAGTATCCTAATTTGTAATTTGGTTTCCATTGCTGTGGCAAAGACTATGACCAAAAGCAACGTGGAGATGGAAGGATTTACTTCATCTTAGAGCTTGCAGTTCATTGTGAAGAGAAGTCAGGGCAGGAACCTGGAGGCAGGTACTGTAGCAGGGGGCACAGAGGAGGAACACTGCTCACTGTCATTCTCAGCCTGATTTCTTTTACCACTTAAGACCACCTGCTCCAGTGTGGTTTCCCCCCACAGCGGGCTGGGCCCTCCTTCATCAATCACTAATCAAGAGAACACCTCACAGACCTGCCTGCAGGCTGTCTGTTGGTGGCATATTCTCAATGAAGGTTCCTTCTACCTAAAGGACTCTAATTTGTGGCAAGTTGACAAACACCAGCATGGGCTGTTTCAGGTCCATGTTCTCATGGGTGGCTGGGCAGGCAGTTGAGTGGGCTGAGTCAGCAGAGGGGACCCTAGTGGAGCTGAAGCTCCAGGGACAGTTGGGGAGTTCTCTGCTTCTTGATCCTCCATGTACATACTAGTCATCAGGTGATAGGTTGGTGTGACAACATACAATCAAAATGTTAGGTGTCCACCATTTTATGGTATTCATTCAAGGGAGTTATACTCTGGTATAACTTTCTGGTTTTGTCTGATGTATTTAATAAGTTCTTAGGTCTGGTTTCCCTGATAGGATTTTAATACATGCATGTGCCTCCACACTCTGAATTCACTCCAATAAATGCATAGGGTGGCTCCCCCTTTACATCCAGTCATTTATCAGTCAGTGTTGGATGGGTGATACCTGGCAGATGTATGGTTTATGAGTCTAACAGGGGTTGCAGTCATCCTTTCTCAAATAGAGTAAAAATCTGCTTGACAATGGAGTCTCTTAGGGCAACACACAGATTGATAAACCACTGTTCTATATCACCTGGAGTAACTTAGAGTAGGGCATAGCCTCATCTCAGTATCACAAAAACCTGATGACCTGAGTTGGGATCCCCAGAACCTGCATACAAGCTGGATGCAGTAGGTCAGGTATCTGCAAGCCCAGCACACTCCTACTGGGAAATGGGAGGCAGAGACAGGAGAATCTTTACAGACTCTTCAGTCAGCTAGTCTGTATGTATACTCAGTGCAAATAGATAGATCTTGTCTCAAACACAGTGGGAGGGGAGAACTGACATCTGGAGTTCTTTTTCTGTCCCTCTAGCCAGCTCCCAAATAATGACACAGAGACTTCTTATTTATTATGAAAGCTTGGCCTATATCTTAGGCTTGTTTCTAAGTAGCTCTTATAACTTAAATTAGCCCGTTTATATTAATCTATGTTCTGACATGTGACATTATCTCTCTTCCATCTTGCACCTCCTGTTTTCTCTCCATGTCTGTCTGGTGACTCTACTGTTCTTTTTGCCAGAGTCCTCTCTGTCCCCACAAGTCCTGCCTAACTTCTTCCTGCCTAGCTATTGGCCATTCAACTCTTTATTAAACCAGTCACAATGACACATCTTCACACAATGTAAAGGAATATTCCACAACATTTCCTCCTTTTTGTCTAAATAAAAAGGAAAGGTTTTAACTCTAATACAGTGAAATTATATTCAATAAGAGCAATTATCAAGTAAGAATTACATTCACAATGTCCTGTCCATTTGTATTTGGCAAATTTGGAGAAATTGTTATCTATCTTATTTTGATGAGTCCAAAATTTTATACCTAATTAACTTTATATCCTAACTTGTATTACCATCCTAAAACTACCTATTTAGATCTCAAAACATTTTCTTAGATAAATGATTTAAGCTTTTATGTCTCCCAACCTTATACACTTTATACCTTTTTTGTGAGTTTTTTTTTTTTTGAATTTGGTAACAAGGAAAATTGCAACTATAACTATCTCATCTTCAACCCCATCAGAGACCCAAGAAGGATATAATATTACCTAAGTAAACAGGAAGTACAGAGCAAACAACTTCCCAAACTGTAGAAACTACAACAACAGCTGGCCAAGTTTCCTCTGCAGCATCGGGGCATCAGTCTTCATCTTACAGGCCTAGAATATCTGACAGACTTTTCTGTGAAGCAGGGATTTTGAAGGACTGTCCTACATTATCTTGGCAAAGTTCGGCAGTTGCCTTCTTTTGTGTCCTGCTTGTCCAGTTTGGACTGCTTACTGTCAGCAGTTGAGGCAACGGTAGTTTCTTGCCCAAATGGCTAGCTTTGCCATATGGAAAGCAAATTCCATATGGAGGTTCTTTGATGCCAATCATCCTTTTTTTGAAGTAAATTGGTGCTGCCAGGAGCAGAAGTGCCTCACTGTCTACGTGCCTTACATTATTAAAACATTTTAAGTGCCATATTCTGTAGGTCTTTGAAGTGTTTGAAGACCATCTATCTATCTAAAATATATTTCTGTATGACCTTGAAAACATACCTAACATGACTACAAGTTTGACTGTTATAGATAACTAATTACTAACTTTTGTTTCTTAATTATACTAAATGGTTTATAATAATAGTTTTTAATGATTAGAACTTTAAAATTACATTTTTAAATGAGCTGCTTAGGTACAATACTTTAAACAAGAGTAGAAATGTATGTATAGTATGTTCTAACAAAAATAACCTTAAATTTGTATCAATATATAAAAATCCATACCATTGTAAAATATTTGAGACTAGTAGTTGTTGAAAAGTAGACTCAACAATCCACCCTATTATTCCATCATTCTGTATCATCCCTTTTTCTTTTTGTAATGAGATCCTTGAATCTAATTTCCTTTGTTAGTTTCATCCTTGACTATGACCAATAACAACTTGCAACCAACCCCCCCAAATGATGACAAACATTCATAACCCACTGAATGACACAAACCACCCACCCCACCTCTTGAGAATGTGGGCATCATGTTCGCTAGACTGATTCCTGTTATCTGGGGGCAATGACACCTTTAGGGGACCCTGAGAAAATTGGGATAATGATCAGGTCTTGGGAGAGCTAGCTGTATTATTTCTTGTTTAATCTCTGTGTGATGGGAAAGTGTAGAGCTTATCTGAAGTCTTAGCTGGAGTAGTCTATGAAGCTGGACCATCTCAGCTAGCAGCCTTGAAGTTGTTCTAAATGCAGAATTTTGAGGAAACTGTAATAGAGGCACTCTGATAGGCTGGATTACCTGGACTTTTTGTCTTCATTGGTTTCTGGTCCTTTTGTTCTGAAAACATGAAACTTTTAAAGGTAACATCTATATCTGTATTAATGTAAATATGGAATGTGCAGAGTGTACAAGTTAGCTAAAGATGATTTTATGTTTTATATTTGAGCAGATAAAAGGCATCTGTCAACTTTATAAGTCCACTTGGACTGTATAACCAAACCTCTATCCATGCCATATAAAAGGATGGCATGTAATAATAAGCCATGAGGACTCTATAGCCAACAAGATTTATATTGTCTCAAGCAGTCTCAGAGCTTTTCCCATGCAGAGGGATCAGCATGTATGTCACCTGTCTTGTAGTCTTTTCTGTTTCCTTCCCTCAAGTCTGTAGTCAAGACCCTCAGGAGGTCTCCCCTGGTCAAATCTGATCTATTTTAACTTTGAAGGAATCTGTAGGTTTTTGTTTCCTGTGAAAACAAAGGCACAACCTCTCCCCCAATGCAACACATTTTCCAACTCCCATTTTGAAGCCAAGACATCTCTAAAGTATATAGGCTGGTTTAATTCAGTAGTGCCTTTCATAATGCAATGTATCTCAGCAGCTGCCATTGGCTCATCAGCATTCAAAAAATTCAAAGTCAACAAAACACCATACAGTTTCCAGATGCCCTGTGTATTTCCCATCTATACATGGCTTAATTTTTATATTACTTTTCTTTAAAGATTTTATTATTTTTAAACTATTTTTTTCTATGACTGTCTACACCCAGTTTCTTTTTCTTTATTTAGCATCTAAGAACATTTTTAAAGACACTGTAACCTGTTCAGAGGTTTTGTCCACCTGGACCTGACTTTTGTTTTTCCCAAGTCTGCAGCCTCCTCTGAGCATGTGAGCAAATTTTAAACCAATAGGCTACTGCTGCATGGCTCTGCTTAGCATATGGCATGCTGGTGGCTGGCTCTGCTCCCCTTGGTTCCATGACAGCCTATCTCATGTTGGTGGGCACCGACCTGGAGCCACATTTACCCACCCCAGCTCTGAGAATCTGTTGTGTCTGCCTGAAGCAGGAGTTTGTACCTAGTGCCTGCTGCTCAAGTGCTCAGCTGTACAACAGGATCTCTTAAAAGAGCAGTGCCTCTATAGGTTGAACCTACTTGAGAAACTGCTTTCTCAGGCCCTACATGGATATTCAAGCCTCCACACTGAATGCCACATGTAACGAGTCTTTTTCTATTCACTAGCCAGCTCCCAAATAATGACACAAAGACTTCTTATTAATTATGAAAGCTCAGCCTGTAGCTTAGGCTTGTTCCTAACTAGCTCTTATAACTTAAATGAACTCACTTATATTTATCTATGTTCTGCCATGTGGCGTTAACTTTCTCCCATCTTGAACCTCCTGTTTCCTCTCCATGTCTAGCTGGTGACTCTGCCTTTCTTTTTCCTAGAGTCCTCTCTGTCCCTACCTAACCTCTTACTACCTAGCTATTGACCATTTAGTTCTTTATTAAACCAATCACAGCGACATGTCTTCACACAGTATACAAATATCCCACGACTTTCATCTTCAGACCTCCATAAGCATACTGTAACACATGTACACACACACACACATATATGCATAGACACACACAAAATTTAACTTAAAACTGACTATATTTACTTTGAAAAATTCTGTTGTAAACCTTGCCGTCTTTGTCTATAATGTGAAGTGATTCAAATGGTTGCGTGTGGACAAAGAGTTACAGGAAGACTTATTGGCAATTCCTTCCATCCTTCTTCAAAAACCAACCAAAACAAACAGACAAGAAAACAAGCTACAACACCCACCTTTTTCTATGGGGAGGCCTCCCGTTATCTCTTCCTCCCAGGATAAGCACATCTATGATCTCAGAAACATTACCTGTTTCCCCTCAACCGAATGAAGGTTCAGTTTGCTGTTCAGGTCACTTTTCCCCCAAGTAGGAATAAGTGCTGGTGGGGGTGGAGGGGGGGGTGGGGAGGCTTTTGTTAATGAGAATTCACTTGTTCATGGCCCTGGACTTTGCTTTTCTCACCGTGTCTTAGGGAACGAATCTTGCAGGTGTGTAGCCAGCTCTTACGCTTTCGTTGTTGATGCTGTTTCTCGCCATGCTTCCTTGCGGCCTGGACATGTGACCTAGATTCCAGTCCTGAAGGATATCCTTCATCCTCTTCACCAATAGGTCTTTTTCCTTGGAGTGTCATTTGACTTGGGGAGGTGATCTGGAGGCTAAGGGTTGGGACAGTAGGAAAATCTTACATGGGGATGCTTTTGTGCGGCACACCCAGGGTGCCATTCAACTCAATCCATGGGAGCAAAACCCTCCCACACTCTGGTTCCTTCCCAGTACTCTGCTTTTAGATATCCCACCCACTCTTTAGTTCATAGAAACACAGTCTTGCTTTCAAAAGCTGCCAAGACATCAGTAGTGACACTAAGTGTTCAGCACCTCCCCATTGGTGACATGGTGCTAATGGGGCTTGAGGGGACATCTTTGGCAATCAGAGTCTTTACTGGCAGGATTCTCTGCACTCCAGCCAAGAACATTTTCCTTTTTCCTCCTGCTTGGAGTGTAACAGTCAAAACAGAAGTTGGATATTTTCTCTTCTCTGCCAGTTCTATCCCCTAGGACCAAGACCTAGCCTGACCTGACTTACTGATGTCTGCCATCAAATGTCATGGGATTAAAATAAAACCTGTGAAGGTCAGGCTGCCCCCATGGTCTCCTTTCCTTGTTTGGAGTTGGGAAGGAGCTGTCTCACTCTTAGCTGCTTCAGAAGGAATGTAAACTCATGAGATCTGGATGGCTCTGCTGTGTCGGGAAGAAGGGCCTTGGGCAGGTCCTTTCATTTCTCATGGCTGAAGTTTGCTCATGTAGAAAATGAAGCTTTGCTCATGTAGAAAATGAGGCCCACAGAAACTAAGGATGCTACACTAAAGTGTGCATCTGATGCACTTTGTAAACTATGAAGGACAGTTAAGAGGTTCATTATGACTGTAGTCATTTCAAAGTCTTCAAACATGGCATTTTTTTAAACAAATTAATAAACTTTCTGGGGCTGGGGAGATGGCTCAGTGGTTAAAAGCACATACTTCTTTTTCAGAGGGCCAGAGCTCACTTCCCAGCATCCATGTCAGGTGGCTCACAACCACCTATACCTCCAGCTCCTGGGGATTCAGTGCCTTCTTCTAGCCTTCATGGGCACCTGTGCTCATGTTCATACCCCCACTCCAACACACACATACATATAACTAAAAAAAAGCCTTCTGTTACTTCCCCAGGGAACTGTAACTCCTAATGCCTGCTGGGATTGGTGACTGCTAATCCCACCCAACTCCCTTGATTGGTGAGAACAGTAAAGGGGAAGCACATTGGTGATGGGAATGATAAAGGGGAAGTGACTGTATGCATTTTTTTCCATTTAGCAGTATTTAATAACTTCCGGGCAGGAGCACTTTGAAAAAGTATATTAACTGAACTGTAAGCAGATAACATGTTCTTGTAAGTCCAAATCTGAAAGTAGACAGTGGTACCAGTAGAAAATCTTTCTCTTTGCCATTCATTCCCCTGTTCCTACCTACCCCAGACAGCCACAGTTATTGGTTTCTTGTGCAAACATTCAACAAGTGTGTTGATACTGCAAATACAGTTTACCATGTGTTATTTACTGTTGCCTTTGATAGTGGTGGAGCACTGTGTACACTCAGCTGTGCTGTGCTTTATTCACATATAGATTTTGAGACTCTTTCCATATCAGTGACTCTGAAGATGCCTTAAACAGCTGCACAATATTCCATTGTACGGAAGTATCATGATATGTCATATTTAATGGCGTCTCCTGCTGTTGGGTTTTTGGGTCGTTTCTAATCCAACATCATTACAAATGGTGCTGACATCATATATATATATATATATATATATATATATATATATATATATATGTGTGTGTGTGTGTGTGTGTGTATATGTATATATAATATAACTAAGTTACATAACTCATTACTGTGTCTAATCTTTAGCAACTATTTGGGTACCTCAGCTACTGTGTGAGATGCTACAGTTTCAATGTTTAGCAAACTCCAAAGGCCCTGATTGTCATAAAGTCTTAATCGGCAATGGAGGCAATCAAAAGACCACAATGATCAAAATGTCACAATCAAAAGATCATTGCATGATTTAAAATGGAAATAATTGTTCCAACTTAAGAAATTAAGCAACTAACAGTCCTTACCCAGACTTGAAAGGGAAGAAACCCTTCTCAAATGAACTGATACTGAGATAAGGTCTAGTGTGTAAAGAGGCATTCAAGTTAAAGTGGGTGCCAGCAGTTCAGAGACAGAAGCTGTGCAACAACCCTGTGGCAGCAGGACATACAGGTGAAGAAGAGCCTTGTGGAGCAGTGAAGGATGTGGGTGAGGAGGATGAGGCCTGAGTTCTGGCAGGAGCTGGACCATGCCGGGCTTGTTACACCCTAGGAGGATCCAGACTTTGTCCAATAGCCTTTGACCCTTTGAAGGAAAGGGTAATGGGAGATAAACAAATAAGGTTTTACAATCTCCTACAACCCACCCCTCCTGATCTGGGCAACAAATGTTCAATCACATTTCACATACAAACCATAATATGGACTATTTTTGCTTTGTTTTCAGACAGTTTTTCTGTGTAGCCCAGGCTGGCCTCAAACCCATAGTCCTACTGCTTCTTCCTTCCATGTACTGGGGTTACAGGTGTGCATCACCACAGCAAGAACAGGTACCTTTATGTGTGCACTCACACATGCACAACCATGTGCACATATGCATGTATACACATGATTGTATGTGTGCACAGTGCACATACACATGTGCACATGATCATGTGTATGGCACACATGTCGACAACCTTGCGTGTCAGTCCTCACAGTCCATCTTGTCTGAGACAGGGTCTCTTTGTTGTTTACCACCATGCACACCAGGCTGGCTCATGAGTTCCTATTGATTCTTCTGTTTCTGCCTTTCTCACTGTAGGAGCACAGGGATCACAAGTACACAGTACCATTTGGCTTGATCTTGGTTCTGAGGATTACAATTCAGGTCCTCAGGCATGTATGCATGTGCCTTATCCACTGAGCCATCTGATCAGCCCAAGAGGTGCTGTGGTAGTTTGAATGTAATTGCCCTCATAATCTCATAGGGAATGGCACCATTAGGAGGTATGGCTTTGTTGGAGGAAGTGTATCACTGTGGGGGTGGGCTTTGAGGTCTCTTTGCTCAAGCTTCCCTCAATGTGACTGTCTGTTAACTTCCTGTCACCTACAAGCTGTAGGACTCTCTGCTACTTCTTCAATACCATGTCTGCCTACACGCCACCATACTCCCTGTCACGATGACAATGGACTGAACCTCTGAAACTGTAAGCTAGCTACCACAACTAAACGTTTTCATTGATAAGAGTTGCCATGGTCATGGTGTCTCCTTATAGCTATAGAAACCCTAATTAAGGCAGGTACCATTTTTAAACTTTTATTGATAACCTATAGGAAGACAACTCAGTTTTATATATTAATTTTATAACTGACAACGCATTGAATACACTTAGTTCTAAAAGATTTTGTAGATTCCATGCCTTTTTAAAGTATTATCATGTTGTCAATGGAGTACAGTTTTAATTCTCCTGTCAAACTATATGCCTTTTACTTCTTTTTATTGTCTTACTGTACCAACTAAGACCTCCAGTATAAGCATGCATGGGAATGATGAGAATGGATAGTATATTTTAAATATGTTAACTGCATTTTTGTAGATTCCCTTGATCAGATTAGAGAAGTTAGCTTTTATTAGTTTGTGGACAGTTTTGAAAATATCCTTAGAAATATATTCACTGTGCATATATGCACTGTGCATGGAACTGGGTTATATAAGGATACTCATAAGCACATTGTTGAGCACATTTGTACCCATCTGTTGTCTGCCTCCCATCTCTCCACACTTTTCTCTTCCATTTGTCTCCCCCTTCCCCTAGACAGTTTCATTTGTACTTTCTTGTCATACATACACACATACGTACATAATTGTATACATCTCTATAAAAATCTGGGAACCACAAATAAGAGAAAACGTATTTGTCTTCCTGAGACTGGCTTAATTCATTTAACAGCATAATCTCTAGTTGCACTCATTTTCCTGCAAATAACATAATTTTATTCTTCGTTATGGCTAAGGGAATTCCACAAGGTATATATAGTTGGTGAGAGTTGTAACAATGTGTTGAATTTGTCAGCTGTCCTCTCAGCATCTACTTACGGGTTATGAGATTCATTCCCTTTAGCTTGTTCATAAAGTAAATGCTAAAGCACACACTGGCAGAATAAGGCATGGTTTTATATATTGCTTGATTTAGTTCACTAACATTCTGTTGGGGACTGTGTGTGTGTGTGTGTGTGTGTGTGTGTGTGTGTGTGTGTATGTGTGTATGTGTGTGTGCATGTGTGCATGTGCGTGTGAACAAGCTGAGGATAGAGTCAAGGACCTCAAGCTTGCTTACTATCACTGAGCTGTATCCATCCACTTATTTTTACTGCTATTTATCTAAGGAATCTGGTCCATAGATTTATTTCCTTATAATTAAGAAAGAATATCAGAGTAGCATTGCCTCACAAAATGGTTAGAAAGTATTTCTTCCTCTTTGATTTTCTGGGTGAGATTGCGTAGAATTTTTCTCCTCATTAGATGCATATGCATTCATCTGCTGTCTTAGGGTTTTTATTGCTGTGAAGAGACACCATGACCACAGCAACTCTTATAAAGGAAAACCTTTAATTGGTGGCTTACAGTTTCACAAGCTTAGTCCATTATCATCATGGCAGGACATGGTGGTGTGCAGGTAGACATGGTGCTGGAGCAAGAGCTGTGAGTTCTACATCTTGATCGGCAGGCAGAAGAAGGAGTCTGTGTACTGGGTATAGCTTGAGCATATATGAGAACTCAAAGCCCACCCCTAGTGACACGCTTCTTTCAACAAGGCCCCACCTACTCCAACAAGACCACACCTTCTAATAGCGCCACTCCCTATGGGGGCCATTTTCTTTTAAACCACATCTTTTTCTTTTAAAATCACATCTGCTTTGCTGTAGCAAAGTACTGGTGTCTAGGTGGTTTAAATAACAGAAATTTATTTTTCACATTCCAAAGGTTAGCAATCCAAAGTTGTTTATCTGATCTTAATTTAACTTTGGTAAGTGGTATCTATCAAGAAAAATTTCCATTTCTTTTATATTTCCCAATTAAGGCTTTTAAAATATGACATAAAGATTCTTTGGATGTCCTCAGTGTCTGTTGTTATGTCCCCCTTTTCATTTTTGATTTTGTTAATTTGGATATGCTCTGTCTTTTACTTAGTTTAGATAATGGTTTGTCTATCTTGTTGATTTTTCTCAAAGAACCAACTCTTTGTTTCATTGATTCCTTGTATTGTTCTCTTTGTTTCTATTTTATTGATTTCAGCCCTCCGTTCATTTCCTGCCATTTACTCCTCTTGGGTGTGCTTGCTCCTTTTTGTTCTAGAGCTCTCAGGTGTGCTGTTAAGTTGCTGGCTTGAGGTCTCTCCAGTTTCTTTAGGCATTCAGTGCTCTGACCTTTCCTCCTAGCACCACTTTCACTGTGTCCCGTAAATTTGGGTGTGCTGTGCATTCATTTTCACTGAACTCTAGGAAGTTCTTGAATTTCTTTCTTTATTTCTGTCTTGATCCAGTTTTCATTCAGTAGAGAGTTGTTCAGTTTCCATGAGTTTGTAGGCTTTCTGTTGTTTCTGTTGTTACTGATATCCAGCTTTGATCTGTGGTGGTTTGATGGGATTCAGGGGGTTATTCCAATTTTCTTGTATCTGCTGAGACTTGCTTTGTGACCAAACGTGTGGTCAATTTTGGAGAAAGTTCTATGAAATACTGAGAAGGTATTCTTTTGTGTTTGGGTGAAATGGTCTGTTGATATATGTTAGGTCCATTTGGTTCATAACATCTGTTAGCTCCAGTATTTCTGTTTAGCTTTTGTCTGGATGACTTGTCTGTTGGTTAGAGTTGGTTATTGAAGTCTCCAACTACCAATGTGTGAGGGTTGATGTGCGATTTAAGCTTTCATAATGTTTCTTTTACAAATGTGGGTGCCCTTGTGTTCAGGGAATAGATATTAAGAATTTAAATGTAAACTTGGTGGACTTTTCCTTTGAGTATGGAGTGTCCTTCCCCATTTTTTTAAAATTAATTTTGGTTTGAGGTCTATTTTGTGAGACACTAGAATGGCTATATCAGCTTGCTTCTTAGGCCCATTTGCTTGGAAAACATTTTTCCAACCTTTTACTCTGAGGTAATGTCTATCTTTGATGCTTCTTGTATGCTTCAGAAAAATGAATCCTATTTTTGGATCCATTCTGTTAATCTGTGTCTTTTTACTGAGGAATTGAGTCCATTGACTTGGAGAGATATCAATGACCAATGATTGTTAATTCCTGTTATTTTGTTGTTGTTGTTGTTAATGATGGTGTGTGTGTGTGTGTGTGTGTGTGTGTGTGTGTGTGTGTGTGGTTTTTCTGGTGTGAAATTATTTATTTTCTGTGTTTTCAGGCATAGTTAACCTCCTTGGGTTGGTGTTTTCTTTCTAGTATCTTCTGTAGGGTTAGATTTGTAGATAGATACTGTTGGAATTTGACTTTATTGTGGAATATATTGTCTTCTCCATCTATGGTGATTGAAAGTTTTGCTTGCTATAATAATCTGGGCTGACACTTGTAGTCTCTTAGAGTCTGCAGGATATCTGTCCAGGCCCTTCTGGCTTTTAGAGTAGCTATTGAGAAGTCAGGTGTAATTCTAATAGGTCTACCTTTATATGTTACTTGTTTTTTTTTCCTTGCAGCTTTTAATATTCTTTCTTTGTTCTGTATGTTTAGTGTTTTGATTATTATGTGACAAGGGGACTTTATTTTATAGTCCAATCTATTTGGTGTTCTGTGTGTACCTTGTACCTTTATAAGGTATGTCCTTCCTTAGGTTAGGGAAATTTTCTTCTATGATTTTGTTGAAAATATTTTCTGGGTCTTTGAGCTGGGATTCTTCTCCTTCTATTCCTATTATTCTTAGGGTTGGTCTTTTCATAGTGTCCCATATTTCATGGATGTTTTGTGTCAGGAAATTTTTAGGTCTAATATTTTCTTTGACCAATATATCTGTTTCTTCTATTGTGTCTTCAACAGGTGAGATTCTCTCTTCCATCTCTTATATTCTGTTGATGATGCTTGCCTCTGTAGTTCCTGTTCACTTACCTAGACTTTCCATTTCCAGAATTCTCCCAGTTTGTATTTTCTTTATTTCTTCTACTTCCATTTTCTGGTCTTAAAGAATTTTATGGCTTCCTTCAACTGTCTGTTTTTTCCTGGCTTTCTTAAAGAGATTTATCAATTTCCTCTATTTTTTTTTTTTTGTCTTTTCCTCGATTTCTTTAAGGGATTTATTTACTACTTCTTTAAGGACCTCTATCATCTTCCTAAAGTTGGTTTTAAGGCCTTTTTCTTGTGCTTCAGTTGTGTTGGGATATTCAGGGCCTGCTGTAGTAGGATGGCTGGGCTCTATGGTGACATATTGCCCTGGCTGTTATCGATTGTGTTCTTACACTGGCATCTAGGCGTCTGGGTTTGGGGTGATTATAGGTCTAGGTGCCGATTTCTGGGTTTGTCTTTGTTGTATGAGTGTTTTGTTCCTTGGTTTGTTTTCTCTCTGGTCTTCTGGCCTGTGGGACCTGTGGTTGAGCAGGAGTCTCCGTCTGAGTTGGGGGCCGGACTTCTGGTAGCCAGTGTGTTCTCTTGTCAATCAGTGGATCTCCGCCTGAGTAGGGGGCTGGGAAACGGCAAAGAAGAGGGGAGGGAGTATTAGGGATAATGTGTGGGGGCCACCACGAGTGTATGTGGGGGCAGCCTACCTAGAGTTCTGGCAGCCTGCCTGATCTGTGATCCAGCAGAGGCTGGTACACAGCAATGAGGATGGGAGGTGGGATTGGGGATAGTGTTGGAGACGGGGGAGGGGCACTGAGGGAGTGGAGGAGGTCTATGGGCAGGCAGCCTACCAGGAGTTCTGGTGGCCAGTGTGGCCTCTGGTTCAGCAGGGAGTCTCTGCCTAAGTTGGGGGCTGGGATTTGGCAGAGGATGAGGGGAGGAGGATTGGGGATAGTGTTAGAGGGGGAACCACTGGGAGAGTGGAGGAGGTCTCCATGGGGGCGACTAATCTGGTTTTCTGGCCAGTATGGCCTGTGGCTGGTAGGAGGTTTCTGCCTGATGAACCAAGAGAATGGGGAAGGTTCGCTGGAGACTGGTCTACCTAAAAGTTATTTTTCAATATGACATCTGAGATTTTTTTTGTTCTTTCTCATGATGTTTTATAATCTCAAATTTTATTAAATGTAAATATATTTAATATATACACTTAATATATTATGTATAAATGTAAATTTATTTAATATATACTTCATATATATTTACATTTAATAAAATTAGAGATTATATACAATAATATATCATATCTCCCTTCCTTCTCTTTCCTCCAAATCGTCCCTCCTTCCTCTCTTTCTAATTCATGGCCTCTTTGTTAATTAATTGTTATTGCATGCATATGTGTATATGCATATATATTCTTTTTTTTTTTTTTTTTTTTTTTTTTTGGTTTTTCGAGACAGGGTTTCTCTGTGTAGCTTTGCGCCTTTCCTGGAACTCACTTGGTAGTCCACGCTGGCCTCGAACTCACAGAGATCTGCCTGGCTCTGCCTCCCGAGTGCTGGGATTAAAGGCGTGCGCCACCACCGCCCGGCCTGCATATATATTCTTAAATATGACTTGTTGAGTCCATATAAAGTTACTTGTATATATGCTTTCAGGACTGACCATTTGGTATTGGCTAACCAATTGGTGTATTCTTCCCTGGGGCAGACTATTTCTCCCGTTCTCAGCATTCCTAAGCGACCTGTAGTTCTCTGTATTGAGTGGAGACCTCCTAGGCTTTCCCCATCACTTTGGTGTGTCTGTTGTCCTTGTTCAGCTCATGTTTAAGCAGTCAGGTTGATGAAACTTTATGGGTGTAGCTTCTGACATTGCTAGGAGACAGTCTCCCAGCAAACTCCCTAAAAAGCCTGAGGTATTTTTAATGAACTTTTACTACTCTTGTATGAAAATCCATCAGTTTACCTTGTGTTGGAGATACTTTTCTTCTCTTTCTTTCTCTCCACCCCTCCTTGCTCTCTTTCTCTTGTATCCTGTGTGTGTGTGTGTGTGTGTGTGTGTGTGTGTGTGTGTGTGTGTGTGTCCTTTAGAGCATTTGGAGGCCAAAGGAGGATACTAAGTGTCTTGTTCTGTCACTTGCTACCTTATGCCCTCATGACAGGGTCTCTCACTGACTCTGGAACCAAGTGGCAGCCAGCAGGCCCCAGCGATCTCAATGGTAGAGTTAGACGCATGTGTGGCTACAACCAGATTTTTGTGAGTGCTAAGGATTCGAACTCAGGTCCTCATGCTTGTATATCAAATGCTTGGACTCAATGAGCCATCTCCCCAGCCCTAGGATTTTTTTAAAAAACAAGCTATATATGAATTTGTAACATGACATGCAGAAAGTATTAGGTCAGATCTGTACAGATTCACAGATACTTGATCACACTATTTAAGAAACCATTTGTTAATTACCATTGCCAATTTCATCTGGCAAGTCCTAAGTGTTGGGAAGCCCTCAAGCTTACAGTGGCAGTATTCTTAAAATTCTGGGTTTTGGTGGACAGCTCAGATGTTATTACTGGCGGCAACAAATAGAGTCATTGTTTTCTTTTCAGTGGCAGACTTACTCCATTCATTCTTTAAGGAAATGTCTTTCAGTGGGGCAGATATAGTTTGTCACTCACTCTTTCAAGTGAAAAGAGTGTTTTATGAAACAAAGTCTCTGCCTTGGCCCAAAACTTCATCACGGGAGTCCTTCATCTTGAGACAACACTGTACTGAGAAGCCGCAGAGGGGCTGTGTGTAGATTCTACTTCTTCACACAGAATACGAAAAAAGTGTAGTCAGGTCTTTAGAAAAATTAGCAGTTTTTACTCTTTCATCAAGGACTTGAAGTAAAACTGGCTCACTTTCCTACTATCCCAGTGTGGTGGAGAATACAAAGTTCATTAGAACAACTTGGTGTGACTTCCTTGATTTGGACTAAGTGGGAAAGAGTTTGACTCACCCGTGCTGCGGCACCAGTGCTCAGAAGCCGCTATGTAGGGGCTGGAGGGGTGGCTCAGTGGTGAAGAGTGCTGTGGTTCTTGGGGATCAAATTTGGTTCCCAGCACCCATGTCTGGTCACAGTCCCTTGTAGCTCCAGCTGCAGAGGACATGATGCCCTCTTCTGGGGTTCTTGGGTATCTGTACTTGTATATGTGGCACACAGACACATACACGTTGACACACATTCATTCTCTCTCTCTCTCTCTCTCTCTCTCTCTCTCTCTCTCTCTCTCTCTCTCTCTCTCATTCCCTAAAAAGCCAACACAGTGAAAAAGGCAAATGATACATTGGTATTATTTAGAAAATATATTTTTCTTTCTAAAATACAAAGTTCTGTTCCGTGTGAAATCTGAGATCCTTTCAACAAACTCTTACTAGTTCTATGTGGAAATCTATCTGCTTATCTTGTGCTTAGGATGTTTTTATTTCCTTTATTTTTGTTTTTCACCTGACACATGATTTTTGTCATTTTGAGTCAGAGTCTAACTCTGTAACCCAGGGTGGCTGGGAACTCACTACGTAGCCCAGGGTGGCCTCACACTTGTAGCCATCCTCCTGCCTCAGCCTCCTGAATGCTGACAGCAAGTAAAGGTGCTAACTGTCAAGCCTTGATTCCTGGAACCCACATGGTAGAAAAGAACCAACTCCTACAAGTTGTCTTCTGACCTCCACACAGGCTGTGGGGTGTGCCCATCCGCCCCCACACAAATACATGTGTTTTTTTTTTTAATATAAAATTGAAATCTGAGTGACTCATGGCCAGTCATACAAAAATTAGGCAGAAAAGAAACTCAGATAGAAGAAAAGACCATGGTAACTGTTGCTGGGATAAAAACAGCGTGGCGCTGTGAGTTCTTCCATCACCATGACAAACATCCGAGAGGAAGAATTTGAAGGAGGAATGATTTCTGGGGGCCCCTGCCCTCCTGAGTTACCTTTCACTCTCCTCCAGTCTTTGCTCCCACTTTATGAGATATTCAGATATTCCTGTAGGGCCTCAGGTACCCTTAGGGTACTGGCCAACACCACATTTTGTGCTACAAACCATTACACTTTTGGGGGGGGGTATGATCTTCATAAATTGCTTTGTTGACAATAAAGTTTTAGGGGCAGGAATTTGTATCCAGATTAGGCTTTGTAGTAGAATTATGGCTTCTAATTTTGACTTATCACTAACTTTGTATTTGAGATAGTACTTGATAATAGTCCCCCTGGACTCAGTTTTTAGACTATAAAATGGGTCTAATATAAGGTAACAGATTAAAACGTTTGAGATCAAATGCTTCTCACTTTATGATGTGGTTACACTACAATTAACTCATCAAGTTGAAAATATCTTAAATCACATTTAAGGGGCTGGAAAGATGGCTCAGTAGTTAAGTATGGATGCTGCCCTTGCAGAGGACTGGGGTTTGGTTCCTGGCCACCCACACTGTCTGTACCTCCAGTTCGCAGGGAATTGGATATCCCTAACTTCCATGGGCACCAACATTCCAATAAATCTTGAAAAATATCTAACCAACAGTCTTAGTTAGGGTTTCTATTGTTGTGATAAATCACTATGACCAAAATCAGCTTGGGGTAGAAAGGGTGTATTTCATGCTTACAGTTTTATATAATAGTCTGTCATTGAAGGAAAGCAGGGCAGGAACCGAGAGGCAGGACCTGAAGCAGAAGCAGTAGATGAATGCTGCTTACTGGCTTGCTCCTCATGACTTGCTCAGCCTGCTTTCTTATATCATCCAGGATCATCTGCCCAGGGATGGTACCATCCATAGTGAGCTATGCCCTCCCACATTAATCAACAATTGAGAAAATGCCCACAGACTTGTCTACAGGCCAATCCTGTGGAGGCACTTTCTCAAATAAGATTCCTTTTTCCTTGAAGACCCTAGCTTATGTCAAGTTGACATAAAAACTAGCCAGCACACCAGCCCGACATCATAGCTTAGTATGCTGTGGAGTATAGGCTGTGGCCCTTGTGATCATGTGACTGGCTGGGAGCTGCAGCTGGCTGCCAGCTGTGGCTGACATTGTAAGAAGAGATTATCAGACAGTGTGGCATTAGCATGGGCATGGAAACCAAAACCAAAACCAAAAACCAAAGTGTGGTTTCATATCATCTATGGGCCACCATAAAGTCAAGTCATAAATTGAGCTGTCATCACGGGCTATCTGTACCGGTTATGTGTGAAACAGTAGGTCATGGTTCTGACAGAATCACTTATGGATATTAACGATACACTTCGGGGCAGCCAGGCCTTCAGTCTACCCACGAGTAATTTTGAGTACTTCCCTATGGTGTTAGCCACTGTGTCAGGTATTTAGAAAATTCATTAGAGGAGTTAGAGTCTGGTCTCTGAATTCGAGTAGGTACAAGCGTTCTGTATGGACCGAGTTCCATATGGACAGAGGGCGAGTCTTGCAGAGCCTTGTGAGATGGGAAGGCTTTGGTGAAGAATTAGGACAGAGAGGAGCATGAATGCAGGCAGAGAGCCCCAGTGCACATGGGGGGATGGGAGAGCTGCATGCTGGGTGGGGAGTGTAATCCAAGTGAGTGGGCCTGCATAGGAGAGCTAGTTTATACTAAAAGGGGCATGGCCTCCAGCATGCAGAGGTGAGGGTAAGTCACTGCATTGAGTAGGCTCTCCTCCCTCTTCCCTCTTTTTCTTTTTCCCCTGTGGTGCCAGTGATGGAATCCAGGGCCTCACATATATTAGGGAAGTGCTCTACCACTGAGTCCCATCCCTAGCCCACTGTACCTCCACCCCACCCTCCCCTTTTCCTTCACCTTCAGTGGTTTATTGAAATACAGCTATGATTTCTAAGTACTGACTAATGCTTTTGCTAATTACTTCGAAAATTTTTTTCAAGTAAGTATAGATTCAGAGGCAGTTGCAAAGACAGGTTCTGGGTACCCCTCACACATGTTCCACCATTGTTAGTGTCATGTGTCATGGTAATATGATTTCAAACCTAGTAATGACATTGGTCACATCCACAGAGCTTATTCACACGTTCCTAGTTATACAGGTGTGTGCATGTGTGCTTAATTTTGTCACACGTGTAGCTCCCACTGCACCACCATCACAATCAAAACGTGGAAATATCTATTTCTACACACTTCTTCATGCTACCCACACCTTCTCCTTCACCCAGCACCATACCTGGATTTTGACATGGGTTCTGGGGGTTTGAACTCAGGTCCTCACACATGCAGAACAAGCACTCTGACCTGCCAAGTCACCTAACCCACCCCTCATGCCTATAGGTTTATTTCAGATGGTGCGGGTAGCACACACTTTGAGGCATCATATCTGTTTACTCAGCCTTTCACTAACCTAGAGATTTATCCAAGTTGTTAGGTTTCTTCATTGCTAAGTGGCATCCCAAGGTATGGATGTGTCACTTTCGTTTAACCTGTGAACTAAAGGACAATTGTGTAAAAGCTAGGATTACAGCTGCTATGAACAGTTTTTTAAATAATTATTATTGTTAATTATTATTAATTACTATTATTTCACTATGTAGCTTTGGTTGGTCTGGAGCTCACTACGTAGACCAGGCCGGTCTCAAACTCAGAACTCTGCCTACCTCAGTCTCCTGATTGCTGGGATTTAAGGCATATGCCACCCCACCTAGCAAGATTTGTTTAAAATGTTTACTTATGTGTATCTGTGTGTCATTTGGCATTCTTACCTGACTCAGTTTCTCCATCAGCAAAATAGTTAATAGTAGGTCATAAACTTGGGGAAAATGAGATTTATTTTTTAAAAAAAGTCATCTAGTCCTAGTTCTGCCTAGAGATGCCCTCAGTTCTGACAGATGGTATGCATACTAAGGAGTCCCAGGAGATGCTCCCACCCTGGGTGGCTGAAGAGACACCCCCAAGTGGCCCTATTTCTTCCTTCGTTTTCTTTCTATTATTGAATGATAAAGTTGACTCTTCAGTCCCCCAAGGCTTTCTGAGTACGTCTGTGCATGACATACTTGGATGAAAGGGGAGGGAATCAGAGAGAAGTGTAGTCCTCCATGGAGGACTTTCCTTCGGACAGGTACTCCTCAAGCCAGGGTCCCGTGTACTACTGCCCTAAGCACCACACTCTGAAATCACTCCTGTGGAAATGTGCTAAGGCCATAGAAGCAAAGGCGTGTTGACAGGAACAGTCCCGGAGTCTTGTAGGTTTGGAATAGAAGTTCCGTCTGTCTTTCCAAAGTCTCCTTCCTCAGCATCTGACTCCAGGTCTCTCTTAGTGTTCATCATCCCCGCAGGGACACAGGTGCTGGATGTGTCGATTATCTTCTCTGGGGCTGTACAGGGAGAATGCAAGTCTCAGACGATAACCCAGCTCTGTTTTTAAATAAGAAATAATCCTTGATCTGTGCTCTGTTTGGGGAGCAGAAAATAAGTCAAAATTAGAGCCCTCCTGGAGACGTCTTGGCTTAGCTAGTTTCTCTGGGGACAGGGACAAGGACTTGTATTTGTTTATTATTTTATTTTTAATATGCTGTCTTAGTTTGCTTTCTGTTGCTATGATAAAACATGATGACCAGAAGCAACATGGAGAGGCAAGGGTTTGTAGTCAAGGTGGAAACCTGGAGGCAGGAATGGAAGTGGGGACCATGAGGAATGCTGCTTACTGGATTACTCTCCATGAGTTGTCCAGCCTGTTTTCTTCTTCGATACAGGATCACCTGCCCAAGGGTGGCATCACCTACAGTGAGCAGGGCCCTCATCAGTCATCAATCAAGAAAATGCCCATGGACTTGCCTACAGGCCAATCTGATGGAGGCAATTCCTTAGTTAAGATTCCCTCTTCCAAGATATGTCTATGTTTGTATCAGGTAGACAAAACCCAACGCGTGTGTGTGCACACACACACACACAAAACACACGTTTTTCTCCGTGTGTGTGCACATGAGCGCAGGTGTCCAATGTGGCCAGAAGAAGGTGTCACAGTGCTTGGAGCTGGAATTCCAGGCCCTAGCATGAGCCAAGGTTACTTTGTGGGTGCTGGGAGCCCCACTCTGGGCCTCTGGAATAGTAGTGGTACACACTCTTGACTATAAACTGAGTCATCCCTCCAGCCCCAAGGACCTTGTTTAAAGTTTTAAGAGCAATTATTACTATGGTGTAAGTGGAGGTCAGAGGACAACTCTGTGGCATCACTGCTCTCCTGCTACTTTATGGGTTTCAGGGATCAAATTAGGGTTTCCAGGCTTCTATTGCTGGGTGGTGAGTGTGTTTAACCCACTGAGCCACCTTTCTGGCTCAAGGTCATGATTTTATTTTTCTTCCAGGTCCCTTCCTCCTTGGAGGCTTTTTGAGCTGACACCATTTTACCCAGGGCATTCTGCTTTCCCGGCATACATTGCTTTTATCATAGGTCTGCAGGGACATTTCTGAGGTAGCTGGATGACAGTGGTTACAAATGCTGTCTGTGAACCTGGTGCTCAGGGAGATCTTCTGTCCCCCCAGGCAGTCTTGGCTCTGGCTGGCCAGACTCTCTGGGATGCTGCCAGGCTTCAGATGCCCTGGCTGTGTCTCATCTTGCTTTTAGTTAAATCAGCTGTGACACCCAGCGAAGCCATGCATCCCTCCCCCCCGGGGGGGGGGCGCTAAACAAAACCTAGATGCTGTTGGCAGGCATGTTCCAGGGCCTCGGAGCTCCAGCAATGACCTGGAACTCTTGAGGCCAGTCTGTTAATTTTGCACATATGTGGCATGAAGACTGCCAGGGACAGACGGCTGTCCCAACTCCATCATATAACATCACAAAAGGATTCTGTGAGGAGAGAGACAAAGAGAAGGAAAGTCAGGGAAGACAGGAAGGTAGGACCCAAGATAACTACTCACTCCGTAGCTACACCGTTAGCATGTTAGTTAGCACATGGCCTAGCTGTGTTAACTCTAAGCAGTATCCATAGAGACTGCCATGGGGTTTCAAAAGTGTAAAAGGTTTTGTTGTTGTTGTTTGTTTGTTTGTGTTTTTGACATGGTTTTGCAATCAAGCAAAACAGTCATGTTGAAAGTCACCGGGGAAATGGCTCAGCAGACAAAGTGCTTACCTCACAACCCGGATGACCAGAGTTTGAACTCCAGGAGCCGCCTCAGAGCAGGCCAGTTGAGGGTGAAACATACTTGTAAGCCAAGTGCTGAGGAGGCAGAGACTGGTGGATGCTGGGTCCCAATGGCCAGCTAGCCCAGCCTATTTTGTGAGTCCCAGGTCAGTGAGAGACCTTCTCTCAAAACAAACAAACAACAACAACAGAAAAAACCCCACAAAGGGTATGGCACCTGAGTGAGGAGCCTACATGCCCCTTGACCCCACCCCCCATACATGAACAAGCACACATACGTACATGTCTATATACAGGTAACAGAGAAATGAAACAAATGGCAATGAACCAAAATACACCTTAAATATGGTGCAAGATGAGATGGGGACTGTCGATGTGCTCCGAGTCATTTCCGGCTGCTCTGGGAAAGGCCTCCCTTCCATGCCCTGACCCTCGGGCTAGAGAGAGAGTGGGAGAGAAGCATGGGTTTCTAGTTTTCAGGGAAATGGCTGTAGTAGGCCCAGAGATCAAGTACCATGTAACTTCTTGATTCTCTCTCTCCCTTCCATCTTCCCTCCATCCCTCCCTCCATCCATTCTTTCCCTCCATCCCTCCCTCCATTCATTCTTGCCCTCCCTCAGACCCCAGGTTGCTTGCCCCAGCTCTCAGATTCCTCCCTTTCTGTGGCCTGGCTTTCTCTCTCTCCTTTCTAGTATCTTCTGCTCCCCCAACGTTGCTCCCCTGTGGTGGCTTGAATAAGAGTGGTCCACATAGGCTCATAGACATGAATGCTTGGTCATTAGGGAGTGGAGCTACTTGACAGGGATTAGGAGGTATGGCCTTGTTGGAGTAGCCTGTCACTGCGGGTAGGTTTTGGGGTTTTCAAATGCTCAAGCCAGGCCCAGTGTTTCTTTCTGCCTACTGCCTGTGGAGCTGGATGTAGGACTCTCAAGAAGCTACTTTTCACATACCATGTCTGCCTGCATGCTGCCATGCTTCCCGCCATGATGACAATGGACTCAACCTCTGAAACTGTAAGCCAGCCCCAGTTAAATGCTTTCCTTTGTAAGAGTTGCTGTGGTCATGGTGTCTCTTAACAGCAATAGAACACTGACTAAGACACACACACACCCCACCCTGGCCAGACCTTACAATTTCTTTCTGTCCCTTCACTGCCTCATCCTTACTGTCGCATTACCCAAGGCTCAGCCACACAGCTGCTTGTATAGAACCATTCAAGGTATGTGTTAGAGGGAATTAGTAGAAAAATCCATTACTTCCTTGAGCATAATTTTAAAACCTTGAAACTTTTATCTTGAGTTGAGAATGGGATGTACATTTTAGGCAAGAAGCTGGGGATGGCTTTTGTCCGGATGATGTGTTGGGTTCCTTAAACCATACAGTTGATACCATCCAGACCCCACCATGCAGAAGCCTAGGTCCTAACTTGTTGATCTGCACTGTGGCTTCAGAAGAAGACTAAACCCATCTTTATTTCAGGCATGTCTCCAATGAGTATTTATCTGAAGTGGCTAATGAACAAGACTTTTATCTTTGTCCATCCAATTCTGTTGATGAACAATAGGCACTTGATGTGTATCTGTTTATGATAAAATATTAACACTGCTGATGTTAACACAGCAATACTCTGTCCAGTGTTTAAAAACTGCTTGTGAAGTCTTACTGGAGAGCCCCCAGGGGAGCTGGAGTTTATGTCATAAGAAACACTAATTAATTGAAGCCTTCTGTGGAGGTCACTTCTTGAGCTTCTAGACGATCTATGTTACAAATGGATTTCTCTCTTGCCCCGGGGCGTAGCACTTCCTGGGGGGACTTGCTGACGAAAGTGGCTTTCGATGCCCTGATTGCCAGTGTTACAGTCAGTGTCTAGGTCTAGCAGTGGTGGCGCTCTGTGCTCTTCCTTTAAGATCTGTATGGCTGGCTGGCAAGACAGCCTGATGACCGGAGTTGGATTCCCATAGTGGAATGAGAGAACGGATTCTGATAAGTTATCATCTGACCTTCACATGCATGCTGTGGCACGTGTGTACTCCCACACATGCATATGCATGTACACACACACACACACACACACACACACACACACACACACACAATATAAACAATAAAGAGATCTTTATTATACCAGTGTCAGTGAGCATCAGGGACACCAAGGAAACATTCAGAAGTGTCAGCTCCTTATTCTCTCAAGGTGGATGACATCTCAAGTATTAGACTGGGACAGACTGGGGGTGGCATCTTACCTGCGTTTGTTATGAACTCTGCAAATGTGCTCATGTCCTTCAGCTTCGCTGACCCTTAACTTTAGCTATCGGCTACAACAATGAGCCCTTTTCTGAGTTTTGAGACCTAAGTGAGATAGATTTCCATACAGACCTTTACCTAGACATTGACACACAGAAGAGGAAGTTGCCCACAGGAGTAAAAGGGCTCTTGGGTTTGGTGAGTACCAAGTGGCCTGCCTTATGGCCTTACCTACCATTGCAGAATGGGGTAGAGCTTGCTGAGGGCAGAATTTGAATCCATCTAAGTGGATGCCTCTTCAAAGTATGGACCCAGACGGTGGTAGGCATGGGGGCTCAAAAATCTGTCATGCTGTGCAGTGACCTGGGTTGGTGTGAGAGTGTCTTTGTCCAGGTCAGAGCACGGGGATGATTGCTGCTGTGGAGACGCTTTGGTGCAGGGAGAGTGTGGGGTGAGTGGCTGACTCAGAGCCCATACCTCTTACTCATTCTGTGGTTGAATGGTATCGGTGGTTTTGGAAACGATAGATTTGGGGTTGAGGATGCATCTGGTCCAGTGCTTGCCTAGCGTGATCGAGGCTCTGAGTCTGATCCCCAGAGCTGCATAAACTGATGATGGAGCTACAGGACTAGCACTTGAGAGGTCCAGAAGTTCAAGGTCATTCTTGGCTACATAGCAATCTGAGGCCAGCCTGGGCTACATGAGACATTGTCTCAAAAAAGGTGGAGGGGATTAGATTTGGAGCTGGGGAGAGGCTCAGTCAAGGGCTTAGTGATGTGCTGACCACGGAACTGTTAAACTAGCTGTTGTGCACCACGAGGAAGGAGAGAGACAACACTTACGGGTTCCAAAGATTTTAACCAATCCCCACATAAGCAGGTCACTGATCAATCAGGGCTGCAGAACAAGACTTGGGAGCCTTGTTTCTCCTGACAGCCCCAAGCAGGGGCAGAAGTGGGGGTTGTAAGCATAAAAAAATCACAATATTTGTTGCCAAGTTACAGTTATAATTTTCACCAATAAGGAATCAAAGATTAGGGACTTTCCTTGTGTGTTCGATCATTATCAACCAACATACAATGCAAGCCTTTCAGTCCAGCCAATCAGGTCCATTCGTTCCTTCTGCTGTTAGGAACAGCCATAACGTTTCTAGAGAACTTAAGATGTTATAACAACTATTTCTATGGCTTAAGGGAGGAGATTCATCAGCCATTGGAAAGTTCTCAGCTCCTCTAGAGCTTGGGAACCTGAACTTTATTTCACCCTGCAGGTAAATGGAGTCTGAAGTTAAAATGGCAGTACTCTGGCCAAGGTGCTTCTACTTATTCCCTTCAGAACCTGAGAAGGACCCTGTGACCCATGTAAAAAGCCAGATGTGGTGGTGTGCTCTTATAATCCCACGGCTGAGCAGGTGGAGATGAGAGGATCCCTGAAACTTACCAGTTTAGCCAAACCAATGAGTTTCAGGCTCGGGGGTTAGGGGGAGTGTGTGTGTGTGTGTGTGTGTGTGTGTGTGTGTGTGTGTGTGTGTGTATGTGTGTCCCTCTAACAAAACCAAACTGAAGAGCAATTAAAGAAAACATCAGACATTGACCTCTACCCTCCACAGGCACCTGCACACACTTGCAAGCACACCTGCACACACACATACACCACACTAAAAATAGATTTTGCTTATTATAGCATGGTGAAATGGAATAGAGATGCAGGCAACTCCCACATGCCTCCTGTCTTTACATATGGCCAGCCTCCCTGACTGTCAACATCCCCACCAGGGTGAGACATTGGTTTAGGATCTGTTAGCCTACACTCACACATACCATTATCACTCAGGCTCCATACCTTACATTAGGGCCCATATTTGGTGGTGTTTTGTGTGGGGCAAGCACAGAATGGCTTGTATCAGTACAGCATCTACAATTACTGTGTCTTTCAGTACAGTCCCTCTGCCCTAAGCCTCTCTTTGTCCCACCGATTCATTCTCTAGTCTTGTTGTCAGCAAAGATTGAATTATTTTGCCTATGAGATAGGACTCTGTACAGGCCCGTGTGTCTGTTTTCGTCTATTTGTGTTGTAGTGTTACGCAGGAAAGCAAACCCAGGGACCAGATGTAAAGAACACACTCTACCAGATGATGTCCCTGGTGACTGGATTTTTGCTTTGATAAATCTCCTGCAATTGAATTCTGTGCCTTAGAACTCTGGACCATCCCATTCCTCATACCAGCCCCTTCCTTTGCCAGCCCATGCTCTCCTCCATGACTCCAGTGCTCCTTGTAAAGAAAGACTTTACTACATTTACTTTGTGTGTGAGAGTGTGCGCATGCATACTTGGATATTAGGACAACTTGTGGGACTCAGTTCTCACCTTCCACCATGTGGGTTCTGGATCAAACTCAGGTCCTTGGGCTTGGCAGCAAGTTCTTTTACTGCAGAGCCATCTTGCCAGGCCTGACTGCTGTGCCCTTTGAAAAAAAAAATAACCTCTCTTTTTCATACTTGTTTTCCCATGAGATGTGCACATAATAAGTCCTTAGTAAATGCTCTGTGAATGAGTGAATACTCCATTCCCGCCTAGCTCCTGAAAATCTGCTTTGGTTCGTTCTTGCTATTCTTAGGATTATCTGTCCACAGGCTGACCTTCCCTGTGTCTGCTGCTGCCCCTGCCCACTCCCTACCCACCTACTCCAGGGCAAATACTGCAGAAGCCAGATGTCCCAAGATGCAGAGTTTGCTTCCTGCCATACCTAGGCTGCTGTGCCGAGCTCCAGCTGTGAGCAGGACAAACTGACATTGCTCAAGTATATGATTCTGATCCAAGGAGTCACAGAAGTTAGAGGCTAAATAAAAAAATGTAACTGCTGGGATTGGCCACTCCTGTCCTGAAGACGACAGTGTGATGGACTGAGAGGGGATACCTTGGGTGCCTGAGCCGTGACCTGATTCCTAGCCTCGTTAGTTCCAACTCATTGAAACTAGATCTTACACCTACAAATTGGGAATGAGTTAGCTCATTCTTTCTAACATGGCTGAGGTGTGGTAAAAGTCACATGCATTGAGCCCTTTCTGTCAAAATTACTAGTTAATTGCATACTGTATATGCTTCTGTGGCACGCTTCCATGCTAGTGTGTGGGAAGGGTTTCCCAGATGAGAGAAACTGTTAGCAGGGCTTGTCCACTTGATTCCTGGCTGCTGGACACTAGACTATTGAGGGCCACTTGTGCAAGCTTGCCCATCTATGAGAAGCGGAGCTTGCAAGTTCTGAGACCATAGAAGGATTGGCTCCATGTTGATTCTTCTGTCCCTCCTCTAGCTGGAAAATCAGCAGGGGTGGATTGGTGTCTGTTTTTGAAAATCCCCTTTCCTAGAGGACTTCTGAAACTCATGAGGCTAAATTAATGCCTGGCAAGTAGAGGTAGGGCTGAACATAACTCTAGAATGTTCTATCCATTTAGAGCTTGGGGCAAGCCTGGAGATGAACCTTGGGCTCATTTTCATGGGAGAATAGTGTAGGTCTGAGGTGTGCTTTTGGGAAGGGTGAGGGGTGAGGTGCAGTGCATGGTAAGGGGGCCTTCCTTATGTCCTCTGAGATGGAAAGAGGTTGAGAAGACCCTATTTGTTAGAACATTTGTTAGAGGGAGTGGCTACTGCTTGCTATTGGATCAGAGGCCTTGGGAAGAAAGGATGAGTGTTTTTAATCTAAACTCACAACCCTAATGTAAACTTAGGAAAGGAACTGACCAGAGGACTCCCCTACCTTCACCCCCAGCACACACACACACACACACACACACACACACACACACACACACGCAGAACAATGGAAAAAGAGCCCACAAAGAGGTCTTGGCTGTGGTGATAGTTTCCTGAAAATATCTCTTGACTCTAAAGAGACTAAACTTGCCCCAGACTTTGCATCTAAGTTAGTAACATGCCTGGAGATCACTTAAGACGGTGAACTTCTCATGTTTAAGTTCAGCCTGCTTTTAAGAGAACAGTGTAACGAACCTTATTATGCCGTGGATTTCCCATGTGTTCTGTCTGCTTTTACGCCTAAGCTAAATGCATAGCTTCCATCTTAAATTATGTACTCTTCCATGCCCTTGTCAGAACAATGCATGTGTGTATGTGTGTGTTGTATTTGCTGAAACGGTCAACAGGTTAAAAGACACCTTATACAGTAACGATCCCATATGTGGTGGACGCAACATGTGGATACAGGATAATAGCATCTGATTGTGGTTTTGTTTGCTTTCCAAGTCAGCAAAGTAATGTCTTCCCTCATAAAACTTTGTTAAAGACTTCTAAGAATCCTTATTTCTTTTCAATCCCATGTTCTGTATTGTTTAAAAAATACTGAGCAAAGCCCTTTGTTAGGTACAGGCATCACACACACACACACACCCCAGGCATCAGGCACAAGACACAGGCATCAGGGACAGGCAGATTAGAAACAGAGGATATAGACAGGCCAGTAGCCACAACTTAAAGGTAGGCAGAAGGCACAGGGAGAGAAATGGAGAATTTAAATCTGTGTTTGCTTTTATTCAAACTAATCCAAGAAGAAGTTGCTTTGTTTTCATTCCTTAAGGTGACAGTGACACATTTTTGTACCACCTCCTCCCCCCAGCTTATCTTCAGTGTGTTAACTGATGTACCTGGCCTTGCCAGGTTTCTAACTTCTGGAGATTCCTCCATCTCAGGCACCTCAGACTCATTTGTTTTAGGACAGGCAAGGAAGTAACACTGTTTCTAAGAGGTTGTGACTTCATGAGATGGTGTGTGAATTTTAGGGACCAAACTCAGGTCCTTAGTCTTGGCAGCAAGCACCCTTTCCCTCCAAGCCAGCTCACAGCTCACCAACCCAGTCTTTGTCTTTTTGTTTTGTTGTTTTGTTTTGGTTTGGTTTTTGGTTTTTCGAGACAGGGTTTCTCTGTGTAGTTTTGGTGCCTGTCCTGGATCTCACTATGTAGACCAGGCTGGCCTCGAACTCACAGAGATCCGCCTGGCTCTGCCTCCCGAGTGCTGGGATTAAAGGCGTGTGCCACCACCAGGCCCAGTCGTTGTCTTTTGTGATTGACTTACGTCACTTAGCATATGTCTGCAAGATCCACCTGTGTATTACAGGTGACAAGATTTCCTTTTGTAAGGCTGACTAATCACGGAATATACAGACCACGTTTTCTTTATTTATCTGCTGGTGGACCTTTTCTACTCTACTATGCCACCCTCCTCTTCCACACCTCCAAGAGGCTTTCTTATCTACAAGAGAGGACAGGATGGAGCTGTATTCACCCAGCCCTTGCTCACCCACTCACCTTGATACCAATGTATTGAATGGGGCACATGCTGGGAAGAAATCAGATCTCACTCCCTAAGAATAGCCCTACCATTTCAGCAGCAGGCAACAGAATGTTCTCCTTGGACCTTAAGTGATGGACATCTGGGACAAGGATGTAGTTGGCATGCACGGGCCTTGCTGGGCTGCCATGGAGAACAGTTGCAAATTACTTTGTTTATTCCCTTTTCTAGATTCAGGACTTGATTCTCCCATCCTTTCCTTCTCTGTCAAAGAACAGGGTGTCATTTTGGCCTGGGGGTACAGCCTCATCTGGGTCTTCCCGGATGTGAGCTCAGCTCCTGTCTCCACTGTTACTCACACCATGAACTCCACCAGACCTCTGATCCACACCCTCAGCTTCCCAGTACCTCATGTTCCCACTGTGGAGTAATTCTCTTTCCATGCTGCCTCACCCGGCCCCTGCCTTTTGACGGGTGCTGTGAGGCTGAATTTAGGTGGAGAAAACAGCCCCATGTATGATTTCCACATTCCACCTAGGTCAGCTTACCTTCAGTTGGCTCCATCCCCTCTGCTCCTGGAGATAACAACAGTGAAAACATTCTAAGAGGAAAAACAGGAGGGGAGGGACGTGGGCAGCCCTTGCCAGCAGGGCAGTGGAAACCTCTGACCCGTGTTCTGCTCTGTGAGTTATGCCTCACTTGGGACATGCCAACCAGCTGGACCGGGCTCAGAAAGAGCCCAGTCTTATAAATGGAAACTCCAGACAGGAAGCTCGCTACTTTGGTCCTGTGTTCTTAATGGGATGAGCTTGAAAAAAAAAAAAGAAGATATGGTTTTTACATTTATTTATTTATTTTTGTTTGTTTGTTTAGCAGGGCGGGGGTGGGCATGGGGTCACATGCCATGGTGCACACGTGGAGATCATTCTGCCACATGGATCCTGGGGATTGAACTCAGCTCATCAGGCTTGGCAGCAAGCACCTTTTCCTGAGCTTATTGTTGGTCTGGGATGAGCTCTTCGTTGTGGTAGCTTGACTATTTTGGGTGATGCTCTGGCTGTCACCCCTTATCTACCACCACTAAGGGGGCTACTAATCACACTTGGCCATCTTCCCGAAACACTCTACTTTCTGGGGTTCTTTGATTTTCTTTCTTAGCCTGCCGACGCCACCACAGAGGCCATGTTCCTCATTTACCCACTCATGGTCACAGAGATTCTGTGCTCTAGTGCCCTTTGCATCATATCACACAACTTGGGGGTGGGAAGTGTGGAGCTAGAGGGTAATAGGCCTTGGGGATATGAGACCTTGGTCAGGGTCCTCTGAAAGCCCAAGCCAACTGGAAATTGGGAAACATGTAGAGTGAGCAAAGCAAACTTGCTCCTTGTCATGAATATGGAGAAAATAACACCCTCTGGTGATCCCACCCGCTGGTGATCCTGGGAACTGACCCTGCCCTAGTCATATTGGAGGCCTCCATACTGGAAGAGCATAGTTGACTCTCACATTTCTCTGAACACACAGGCCTTCTACCAGCAGCATTCCTAATGCAGCTGTTCAGGGCTAAGCAGAGTACGTTGTCTGGTCTTTTTCCATTGCTTAGACCTTCTCCCATTGGGTGACCTTTCTGTACAGCTGCTGCCTCCTCCATTCACCCTTGTGACTTACCCTGTGGCTCAGACTGCTGTTGGTGCCGTACCAAGATGCATGAACACATGACTAGGGGCAGTACTGTTAGGACAGCAATTTTGTCTCTCGCGTCCTCCCTGCCTCTCTTCTTTCCATTCTGTTTCCCGCCTTCACCTCTGCCTCTCTCCACCCCTCCTGCCTGTGTTTTTCTGGGACAGCATCCTGCTATGAAGCCCGGGCTGACCTCATATACATGATGTTCTTGCCTCAGCCTCCTGAGCATTGCAATTACAGTCATGAACCACCACACCAGACAGTGTGTGGAAAACCACTCTTCTGCCTTTCAAAATTCTGCAGTTCTGTAGCTTATGTAGTAGTTAGCCGACATTTTACCTGTAAGCCCACAGATGCCCCAGTAAATGGTGGACAATTAGATGCATAATGGTTTTAATGATAGCCTTGACTTCGCCAAGTGCTACAGAATTGTTTGGGTTAGTTGTTAAGAGATGGCTTTGTAATTGAATTGACTACTAAAATTTGTATTTATTGTTTATAACTTATCTTCATATATGTGTATATATAGTAGGATATCTAAATCAGTAATTAATATATATTGCCTCACATTCCTTTTTTGTGGTGAGAACACTTAAAACCTATTCTTTCTGCAATTTTTTTGGTAGTTGCTTTTTTTTTTTTTTTTTTTTCAAGACAGGGTTTCTCTATGTAGCTCTGGCTATCCTGGAACTCGCTCTGTACACCAGGCCGGCCTCAAACTCAGAGATCTGCCTACCTCTGCCTCCCAAGTGCTGGGGTTAATGGTGTGCACCACTATGGCTGGCCTCTTTCTGAAATTTTTCAGATGTGTAATATATTGTGATGAACTGTAGTCACTGTGGTGTACCATAGACTCTATCCTTTTCTAACTGAATTTCATGGCTGTTGAACAGCGTACCTTCGGTCTCTGTGACTCTCAATCTTTGACTGCTGCTATTCTAGTCTGTTTCAGTGAATTCTCCTTCTTATATTCCATGTAACTGTGATCATGTGGCATTTGTCTCTTTCTGACTGGCTTATTTTTCTTAACATATTGTCCTCTAAGTACATCATGTTGCTACAAGTCACTGTCATTGTCAGGGTTACTATCCTAACAGTGTACACAGGCTCCCTTTCCCCCAATGGCACATGTACCTCCTGTCTTCTTGGTAACCACCAAGCGTGAGGAGAGCTCTCATATTAGTTTAATTCCATTTCCTTCATGATTAGTGATGGGGAGCATTTTTTTCTTAAATGTTGCCCATGTCTGTGTCCTCCACCGAGAGATGGTTGTTCAGGTCTTGTTTACTCTCTCGTTACATAATTTGAAGATTACCCTTGCTTCAGGTGCATGGCTTGCAAATTCTCTCCTGTGAACTGCCTCTTGATGCTGTTGACTATCTCTCTTTGTTCTGTGGAAGCTCTTTGGTTGGATGGAATCCCATTTGTCTATTTCTTCCGTTGTCTGTGCTGGTGGAGACATATCTAACCAATTATTGCCTGGACCAGTGTTGAAAACTCCTGTTACGTTTTCTGCTAGTAGGTTTTTATCTGTTTGTTTTACCATTTTACATCTTTTGTTTTTGTGGTGTAGATCTTGCATGTACTAGGTGGGTACTATACTACTGAGCTTCATCTGAAGTCCACAATTTCAGGTCTTATGGTCAAGGTTGTAACAAATCTTGAGTTGATTTTAATTTAAAAATAGTATGCAGGTCTAATTTTACTTTTCTTCATGTGGAGAAAAATTTTTAAGAGTGTGTGTGTGTGTGTGTGTGTGTGTGTGTGTGTGAAGGTCAGAGGACAAGCTGAGGTGTTGGTCCTTGCCTTCTGCCTTTACACAGGCCTTCTTGGTCCTTGCTGCTGTGGAAGGTGGCCTGGGACCTTGAGGGTTCTTTCTCTCCTCCTACTTTGTCTAGAGGAACACTTGGATTACCGGTGCCTATTACATTGACTGGCTTGATGTGGGGTCTAGGTTCTCATGCTTCTGTGGCAAATGATTTACCATCAAGTCACCTCCCAAGCTTGATTACACCATTATTTAATGATGCTGTTGGAAGAAATATTCTGCATTTGTCTGTCAGGTGCATTTGGTTTGAAATATGATTCTGTCCCTTTGGTTGTCCATGGTTGAAAGAGGACAATGACTATGGTGTAGTCTCTTTACCTTCAGATCTCTAAACAGTTGCTTTATATATTCAGGAGCTAAGATGTTGGGCACATGTCTTTTTTATCCCCCTTTTGTTGAAAATAGGTTATTTTCTCATACAATATAGCCTCATTACAGTTTTCCCTCCCTCTACTCCTCCCAGTTCCTCCCCACCTCCTCTCCCATCCAAATTCACTCCCTTTCTGTCTCTAATTAGAAAAGAACAGGTTTCTAAGATAAACAAAACAATACAATACAATAAAAGCAAACAACAAAACAAAATAAAATATAGGAAAATAAAACAAAAACCGTTACATCAAAGTGTATATGTGTGTGGTATGTGTAAGTATGTGTGCATGTGTGTGTGCATATGTGTGTATGAGAGTATGTGTGCATGTGGGGTGGGTGAATGTGTGTGTGTGTGTGTGTGTGTGTGTGTGTGTGTGTGTGTGTATGTACATACATGCTTGTTTTAGGAGCTGCTGGTTAGGTGAGGGGGAGATTTTCCTTCTCCCCTCTGAGGTTCAGTAATTGGGTCTATTAAATAAAGCCACACCATGCAAATTAACAGGAGAAAAGCTTTGCAAACATGTCACGTGCATGGGGCATCACAGGAGGAACAAACAAATTACCCCCCCCCCCCACCCAGTTCAACTTCTAGTGTCTTCCTAAGAGCAAACTGGCCTTAGTTTCCAGCCCCTAGGGATAACTGACCATGGTGGGCCTTCGTAAGGCTGGGTTCTTACACTCATAAAGCAGAGCTAGAGAATGCTCATGGGTGCTTTTCAAGTGCTTTTGGCCTGAAGTGACCAGTACGCCAAACTAGCTTATCTGTGGGTCTGATGGGGTATCCTGTCCTTCCTTACCCACTTCTATAATTTTGTGTGCTAACGTTAGTCCATCATGTTGGCATGATCTCTCTATGCTTCCTGGTGCACTGGGAGGATTTTAAATAAGCTACTTGTCCTTTTAGACTCTTCTTCATCTTTGTTTTTCTTTTTGGTTATCAAAGAATCATTTGTTTATTAATTGATTTCATTTTTTTTTCAAGATAGGGTTTCTTTGTGTAGACTTTGCTGTCCTGGAACTCGCTCTGTAGACCAGGCTGGCTTCAAACTCACAGAGATCTACTTGCCTCTGCCTCCAAGTGTTGGGATTAAAGGCATGTGCCACCAACTAGCTATTTTTTTTGATTCAGAATAATTTATTTTGATCATGTTATTCCCTTCCCCAATACATCCCAAATTCTTTCATACCCATGTAACTTTTTTCTTTCTCTTTCAAAACAAACAGAACCAAAAAACAAACCCCATAAAATGAAAATCAAAACAAACAAGCAAAAGACCAATAAGACAAAAATATTCCCAAACAAAACAAAATGAAAAACAAAAAGTCTTCCAAAATATCACTGTTTGTTTTGTGTTGGCCAACTATTCCTGGTTATAGAGCCTGCCCGGGAATGTGGTTGATTGAAGAGAATTGATTTTCCCTTTGCCAACAGGTATCAATTGCAATAGCTTCTTGGTTAGAGTTGGGACTATTTCCTCCTCTCGGTGCTGGGACCCAGTCTACCTTGAACTTGTGCAGGCCCTGTGCATCCTGCCACAGGCTCTGTGTTTATATGTACATCATTCCTATTGTGTCCAGAAGACAGTCTCTCCTTGGAGTCCTCCATCACCTCAGGCTCTTATAATCTTTCCACCTCTTCTGCTTAGATACTTACGTGGAGGGGTTTGACTTCCCATTTAGGACTGAGTGTTCCAAAATCTCTCCCTCTCTGCACTTAGTCCAGTTGTGGGTATGTTAATTCCCATCTAGTGCAAGAAGCAGCTTCTCTGACGAGGGTTGAGGGAGGCACAGACCCATGTCTCAGCCTGGTAGAAAATGTTTCTGCAGGACCAGCAGATGACACAGAGGAATGGAGATAGGAAGGCTGAGAGGGGAGAGAGCTAGGGGGATGCTGGGTCTGCACCAAGAGGCAAGTCCCCAGGGAATAGAAATGGGATGGGAAGAGGGGCTCCTGCAGGCATGCCGCAGGACTAAGAAGGGAATCTGGAGAGATCCAGTGAAAAGGCCTTTTCTTCTTAGCGATGAGCTAATTGTATTGTTGAAGATGCTCTTACCAGCAAGTAGAGAGATCCAGGGATCAGCTAATTTAGAACAACTGGGGAGTGAACCATCACATGAGAAAAGAAAACGAAAGTCCCAGCAGTTCCAGTCTAGGAGACTCGGGCCTTGAGAGACAACTGATTGCTGCCCCACTTGGCTTGGTGTTCCCTGTGGGGTTGTCTTCAAGCCAGCTTTCCTTATGGTTGCAAAAGGGCTGTAGCAGTTCCAGCCATCGATGCCCCACTCAACAAGACCTGATGAACAGCATTCTCTCTTCTTTGTAACTTTTATGGAGAACAACAAGTGAAAACTCCCCTTGAACAACCTGTCTTTTCATAAACTGTAGCCCTTCTAGAAATCTATTATCTTTAACCCTAAAGATCCTTCTTGGTTTTCTTAAGCCAACAAAGACCCATCGGCAAAGGTAGTTCATTTGCAAGTAACAGCCTTAAGAGGGTGGAACTCAATTTGGGATCAGTCACCAACACATTAAGCCCCATAGGACTATTTGATGAGTAGATGACATTAAGCATAAGTTAATGAGTTGGCTCACATAACCCTTCAACAGTACTTAAGACTTGGGAAGTACTGTGTAAGTGTGTTTGCTGTTATTAGGTATTGTTTATCATCAAGACTAAAGGTGGGTGTGGCGAGTCTCGGCAGCCAACACAAAGGAAACAATCTGGTTAGGGCAACTTGATTGGACACAAGAGGAAGAAAGATGGATGTTAAAGGTAAACAAAGGAGAAACTCTGGTTGGTACTCAGACAGGGAGGAGGGAGTGAACAGCTGGCCTGTGTTTGGGTGTCCTACTTACATGAGAGATACTCAGGTCAGCCCAAGTAGATGGGAAATGGGACTGCCCAGTGAAATCCAGGAGTGGCTCTTGCCTAGCATGCTCAGTTCCTAGCTGTGTTAAAAGAAAGGTGGTGAAGGTGCCTCAGTTGGTAAACAGATTGCCCTGAAAGCACAGGATGGGGTCTGGATCCCCAGAACCCATGTGAAAAATCTGAGCCAGGCACCTGTCACCCCAGCCCCAGAAGAGGTGGAGACAGGTGGCTGACTGGCCACCAACTTATTAAAGACCTAGTCTCAGAAAACCCCAAAAAGGAGGTGACACTTGAGGAGTGACATCTGCAGTTGTCTTCTGGCTTCCATAAGCATGTGTGTACATATGTGTACCTACATACACAGGAAGGAAAGAGAAGGGTTGGCTACCCAGTGGCCTCTGCTTTCTCTCAGCTATTTTCTCCCACTAGCTAAAAGCAGTGATTGGTTGCAGAGGTCATTTGTAAAGCAGCCAAAGTCTTTTAATCCAATGCAAAGTTTAGAGTCTATGACTCTGGGCTAGGGAAGAAAGGGATGGGAAACAGCGTGCTGTGGACAGGTTTGTTCCTTACCGTGTGTCTTCATGCAAAGTACTCACATAACACTTGTCAGAAACTGCACAAGGGTAGCAACAGTCTCAGCCATAAAAGGAAAAGATGAAGGTTGGCTTTTTAAAAGCTTTTAGCTTCAACTAAAAATAACCTTCCCAGTCTGTGTCTGGTACTCAAGAGAAACCGTGCACGGTAAATTGTGAATGAATTTTGAGTTTTTCCCTCAGTCTGACTCTTGAAGTGAGTTCCTGTAGTAGCTATTTTATATATATATATATATATATATATATATATATATATATATATATATATATATATATATATATATATATATTTTAGATTTTTTTATCTTGGCCGCTTCATGTTGCATCTTAAAATCCGTAGCATTCAGGTCCTCGAAAGAAAAGAAGGAATTGCAGTTCTAAGCAAAAAAGCCATTTCACAGGAATGTATCAGCCAAAGAGACTTCTGGGGATTCCTGATTTCTATGTGTTTTTTAAAGATTTGCTCTCACAGGAGGCTGCACATTTGAGGGTGGAATTTGTTATATCAAGTCTTCCCAGTTGGGGGAAACCAAAGAAGGAATGGAGAAATAGTGACGCTCTCACCCTGGCAGCGAAAACAGCAGCTTCTCTTTCTATTCTTCTTGGCCTACTTTCTCTGTCTTTTTAAAAGATCTACATTATGTGTAGATGTCTGTGTGTGTGCAGAGGCCATGGAGGACAGAAGAGGGTATCAGATTCCCTGGAATTGGAGTTCCAAGAAGTTGGAAGCCACCTACCACCTGATGTGGGTTCTGGGAACTGAACTTGGGCCCTTGCAAGAGTAGCAAGTGCTCTTAACCTCTGAGATGCCCTCGAGCCATTTGGCATTTTTGTTGTTATTGTTGTTGCTCAAGTTTGACTTTACATCTTCTTAGGGTGATGTTCTATTATTTATAACTACCCTTATAAAACTCAACGTGTATCAATCTGTTTGGCCTTTGGGATACACACATCTAAATACTGATCTCTTTATCTGAGGTTTAGATTTCCTCCCACTCATACCCTTTGGGGAAAGGCTCAAAGGGGATTTCCTGACATTTCCAGAGTTTTCTTTGAAGTTCAGATTGCAGCAGGCTATTTGGAAGCTTCATGAAGCAGTTGATGATCACAAACCTGAATTGGCAAAGGAGGATTGTGGTGGATGGGAAGTGCCTATTTCATCTTATCACTTAAGCATGGCTGTTCCTTTCTGATTCCCCAGATGGGCCTGAGTGCTGCTGAATTTCTCTTACTTGCAAAGCCTTCCTTTGGAAACCAATCTTGACAGATATCACTGTCCCCACTTCTCCAGGCTGAATACACATAGAGATAGGATTCATTTGTACAGTGGTCAATGGCCCCTGGGAATAAGGCGCAAAAAAAATATACTCAAAAGTGTTCATGCAAAATCCTTTTTAAGATGCATGAGGACTATTTCTATAAATACTTGGGCAACATTACACTGTGGCTAGAATACAGTGAGATTGATGGAGTTGTTTTCTTGTTCACTTTAAGGCTATTTGGATCCCATTTTTATTTGGTTTTAGAAAAAAATTACTGGTGTTGAGTAATCAGCTGGTCCACCTGCTTTTTCCTTTACCAGAAGACTTGGGAAGTGTCCATCTGGTAGCAGGCAATGGTGCCTTGAGGTGTGAGATCTTCTCAGGACCCTGTGCATGCATGCTATTAGCATTCTCACCTCATAGATAAGGAAACTGAGGCTTGGTATAGGTTGAGCAACTTGTCTAAGGTCAGGCTGAGTCTGGGTTGGTATCTGTGAGACTCTTAAGTTCATTCCTAAAGCAGTTGTGTATAGAGATATTTCTGGATATAAGTGTTCTGCAAGCACTTCCAAGGATGCCCAGGTTGCTAAAGGAGTCTTTCCAGACATCTTGCCCATTGTTAGGTACATCTCTTCTACCTCTTGCCTCCTTTCTCATCCACTGTAAAAGATATTATACATTAAGAATCCCAGCCCAGGCTGCAAGGGAAGGAAAGTCCAAGGTTACGATGATGCCCTTGTGTTTACAGAGCTCTTTATGATCTTGGGACTCTGATCCATCTATTATCTTGTTTGGCTGGCCATGACCCTGTCTGCAAGAATTGGTGGAACATTTGGTAATTAGTATTGGGTCAACTCTAAGTCAGGCTCTGTGCTGAGGAATAAGAAGGCATAGTCCTCCCATTTAAAGACTGTACTTAGTGTTTTTGCATGTACCATGGCGCCTGTGTGAAGGTCAGAACACAACTTAAGTTTCACTGGTTGCTCCTCCCCTCCACTGTGGCTTCTTGGGATTGAACTCAGGTTGCCAGGGTTGCGTGGCAAGCCCTTTTACCAGCCTACCACTTTGCCAGCCCATATTCCTACTCTAATGTCTTGTGAAATAATGGAGGGTGAGAATGAGGAGGAATGGCTTTTTGTAACCCAGTGTTGAAGACAGCTGCAGTAATCCAGTGGTTATGGTCTAAGATTTAATTCTTTCCCTCACTTAGGAACACTGGCTGCTTTTTGTCCACCTTGTGTTATTTGGCTGTGGCACCCTGACCTTTCTTAGATCACTCTTTCTCAATGGCACTCTGACTCTTTGTTTTTTAGGTCATTCTTATTGGGTTAATTGCACCCCTGGAATCCAGGCCTGGCCAGTTAGAACTTCTCATACTCCCTGGCCATGGTGAGTAGGGTTCTAACGTGGTAGAGACCTGAGCCAGGCCAGTGAGTCTTTGCTGGAACTGAGGCAAAGAGAAACTCTGGTCCTATGGGGGTTGATCTTGGCAAAAGAAATAGCAATTCCATTTTAGCATACAGTTTAACCTTAGATGAACCATATTCTTATCTTGGAGGTGGGGAAGGGCCTCTCATGAGCACGAGACCTCTCTCTCTTTCTCTAGTCTAACCCCACCCCATTTCCATCTGAGAAAACAAAATCAAAGTTCTATGGCATGGAGTAGCCATTGGGATTGATGACTGGGCTCTGTGTATACCTTCCCCTGTGGGACTGGAAGAGGTCTTTAACTTTCATCTGAATCATATTCCTGATCTGTAAAAGAGTTGGGAAGAATTTATGTTTAGCTGCCTTAGCAACCATCCGGTATATTTTGAAAGTTATCAGTGATGGACTATGAAAGGTTCTTTTGGTTTTGTTTTTGTCTTTTTTTGACTGTGGGGATGGTGGTTTGGCAAAAATGCATGCCAGTTGATCTTGAGTCCCTGAAGCATGGGGGAAGTGAATGCATCTGGGATGTGGTTGCAAACACACAAATGTGAGCACTCACTTTGAACTTGCCTATTCCTTACGTTCTACAACCTGTCCTATCATCATGGTGAGAAGCTAGGAAGTAACTGGTCTTTGCCTTGGGCAGGTGCATTTTCTGAGAGTGTGCTAGTCACTTTTCCTGTTTCTGTAACAAAATACCTGACATAGCTAAAGGGGCTGAGTCACTGGTTTATAGTTGTAAAGGGTTCTGTCCAGGCTCACTTGGTCCTAACCCTGTGATAGCTGTGGGAGCAGATGGCCAAGAACAGCTGTTAACTCCATGGAGGACAGGAAGCAGAGGACATAACAGGAAGGGGCCAGGGTCAAGGTATCCACATAGACTCCCCCACTCACTACACGGCCTTCTCCCTTCAAGTTGGTCCCACATACTAAAGTTTGCAGAACTTCATTGCGATCAGAAGGAGGGCAAGCATTTACTAAATGAGCCCAGGCCAGACATTTCATATTAAAACTTAACGGACAGGAATCTAAGTTGTATTCCACTAGAATTCCAATGTTTGCAGGTAGAGACAAAAGGGCCAGGAGACAAGGCCAACCTCAGCTACATAGTGAGTCTGAGGCCGGACTGAGACCAACAAACTGGAAAGGTGAGAATGAACAGGAAAGTATTGGTGGAAGGGAAGGAGGGAACTCGGATAGGGAAAGATGTCCTAGACCTGTCCAGCATTTACTCCTGCACTGCCTGGTTTTGTGTGTCAACTTGACACCAGTTAGAGTCATCAGAGGAAGGAGCCTCAGTTGAGGAAATGCTTCGATAAGATCCCATTGTAAGACATTTTCTCATTTAGTGATCAATGAGGGAGGGCCCAGCTCATGGTGGGTGGTGCCATCCCTGGGGTGCTGGTCCTGGGTTCCATAAGAAAGCAGGCTGAGCAAGCCATGGGAAGCAAGCCAGTAAGCAGAACCCCTCTATGGCCTCTATATCAGCTTCTGATTCCAGGTTCCTGCCTTGTTTGAGTTCCTGTCCTCACTTCTTCAGTGATGAACAGCAATGTTGAAGTGTAAGCCAAACAAACCCTTTCCTCCCTAACTTGCTTTTGGGTCATGGTGTTTTGTTGCAGCAATAGAAACCCTAACTAAGACAACTCTCTAGATGATATACCATCAAAATATTTCTAGCTAGAGGTAGATGCATTCTTAATCGCATTTGTAACTAGTTCTGTAAGTTTTAGTGAACACGTGCACTGTACCTTGATGAAATGGGATTTCTTTGTAGGGTTAGATATCTTGTCCTTGTCTGTAAATAAGGTCATATGCTACATAATGATACTGTGGTCCATGAAGGATCACAGGTATGATGTTATATACCATATAGCTTGCTGTAGAGAAGGCTAGCTCTTCTAGCCTTGAATAAGCCTTCTCTATAATGTTGACACCACAGTGAAATTGTCTAAGAATGCATTTCTCAGAATGTATCATCTTTGGTTAAACAATGCAAGAAATAATTATTTTTTGAAGTGAGGGTTATCCTGATTCATTCCTTTATACAGTTATTCATTTAATCTTTATGAGGACCTACTTTCTGACAGAGAATATTCTAGAAACTGAAAAGGGAACACTGGGGCAAACACACTGTCTTCCTTCTGAGCTCACATTCCAGTTGGTTGCCCCCTAGATACTTGTGGCAGTTCATTTTTTGGTGACACAGAATGCTTGAGGAGACCCACATAAGTTTGTATGGTTTTGGTCTTGTCTCCTTCTGGCACACTCATTTGTTCTAATTTTAATTTTATAATGCTGGTGTTGACCCCAGGGCCTCATGCTCCACCACGGGCCATATCCCCAGCCTGCACTTTGCCTTTATGAAACACTTCACAGAAGATGCCCGTGCTACTTCTGCTTTATATCCTCTGGCCATAACACCCGTGGCCATCTTGCTCAAGGCAGGTCTTTAGGTCTCTTAGGATTGCCCTGAGAAACAGGGGAGAGCTCATTCAAGTATCACAGGCAACAGTGTTAGGCTTTTTAGTTATTTAGCTAAGATCCAGTCATATGCTAAATGCTTCCTATAAGAGCAAGGACTTAGACTTTTTAGTAATTTAGCTAAGCAGTACTCCTTAGGAGCTAAGATCCATTAACATGTTAGATGCTTTGCACTTATCCCTACAGCTTAAGAGCAAGGACTTAAGGGCTGGGGTGTAGCTCAGTGGTAGAGCAACTGCCTCACATGCATGATGCCCTAGCTTCAATCCCCAGCACTGCCAGAGGAAACCAGAAAGAGCAAGGGCTTATATTTTTATTCCTTTTGGGCTTCACATGGTCACTAGTTGGTTGGTCAGTGTTCTGGGAACTTAAGGCATCAGACACAGGGTCCAAGAAGGACAAAAACCTACCCGACAATGACACTCACAATGGCGGTAAAGACACATTGCTTTAGAAGACTTGAGAGTAGGAGAAAGTATTGTGGAATTAAAAATAGCTCCTCCCTATGATGCATATGTATTGGCCTTTTTCCCCCTATGGGGCACATCTATCTATGGAATCTCTCATGCATGTAAGGCCCTGGTCTACCCTAAGTCCAGAGTACCAGTATAGCCTAGGGTCCGAAAGTTGGGCCCTGAATCCAGAATGAATGGGTTCCTATGCTGGATCTGCTACTTTGTAGCTTAACTCTGTCTTCTAATACTGTGTTTCCTCATCTAGTGAATGGAGGCAGTGGTGACAGCAGCAGTCACAGCAGGCACGCTACAGTGCTGTCTGGAAGCTGTCCTAGCACAACGCCTGGATTCTAGTAGGAACGCTAGAGATTTAGTCATTATTGCCCAATTTGGTGGCATGAGGTACTCAGCTGTAATCCAGGACTCAGATAGCTGAGGTAGGAGAATTTTGAATTCAAGGCCAGCCTTTGCTATATTGCAAGATCCTGTTTCAAAAGCAAACAAACAATATTATAAATATACAAGCCATACTTTCCTCCTACCTCTTCATACAAGAGGTAATTAATTATTTATCCATAAACTTGAGTCTTAATAACCTGCTCAGTCATGTTCTGAGTTCTTTGCCAATCTCATAACAAAACAAATCACAAACTGGGGCTCTTGCTCATGAGGACATTATATTTAGTTTATTTAAGAACATAAGATAGCATAGGTGATAAGGCTAAGTGATGTGCTACGTTATAGAGGAGGATACTGATGTCAGACACAGCGCCCTGTGGATTTCTACCATCCAGTGGCAGGCGTTCACAGAATGTTTACTGTAGAGGTACAAGCAGATGATAGATAATGTTGCCAGCACAAGCATAAACTTGAGGCAGAGCATCATACATACATCTGCATATTGGAGATGATTCTAAATTCTATTTACCAAACGCTTAATAAACTACTTTCACAAGCTAAACAGTCCCTCCAAACACCTGGAATGAGGCATGTCTTCAACCTTACATCAGGCACACCAGAAACTGGACAGGAGACAGAATTTGCTTTTCTTTCAGAAACTTGGACAAGAGGCAGAATTTCTGGTTGATCAAAAATAGGCGTTGGAAGTAGAAATCAGAAGGGAATCAACACAAGAGACGTGGCCTCTAGCTTTGATTTTTCTGTTGGGCTTTCTGTGTCATCTGCTTTCTTTGTGTGGCTTCTGTCCTCTCTTATCTAATGGGTGAAGAGGGGGTGGTGGAGGAACGTAGTGGTGGGATGATAGCGATACATGGACTCCTGGAAAGTGGAGCTTTGTGGTAGTGTTACGTGAAGTAAGTTGATCCAGCCCAGGCAGTGTGTATGCTGAGGGAAAAAAAGGCTGACAGAATGGAAGAGGGAAAATCTTACCCTCCTAGCATAACAGAGGGAGACTGAGTCTTGAGGCCATGGTGATGTGTAATACTTATTGAAAGAAAAACTTACACAAATTGAACGAGTTGATTTGAGTAAGGAATGATTGATGATTAGGGCAGCACTCAGGACCAGAGGAGGTCGACAGCCCTCCACCCAGACGTTAGCAGGAAGCAAAGTAGAAAAGTCAGCCGATTGGCTGCTGTTAGGCATTTGGCTTATTTGGGCATCATGTGATTGGTTGGCTGGCTGTGACTGGCTGAAACTAACCTATTTGTCACTAAGTTTTTACTCTTCCAAAGTCTATAGTTTGTTACTTAAGAACTTAAAATGCAGTGACTGGTGAAAGTCGTTTGGTATGTCTCTCCATCTTGAGAGATTGACTGAGATCTTGGCCATCAGGGCTTCTCCATCCCCATCCTAATGGACTTGTTTGATTTCAGTACAGATCCTACAAGTCATAATACGATGTCAGCTGAATGATCCGACAGTCTTCTCGTGTTTTCTAACAACATTTGGTGCACAGTGAATGCCTGTGTACAAGCCCTGGAGACATGTGAGAAGAGATGATGCAGCAGGGAGATTATTCCAAGGGCTGCTAGGAGGGTTAGTGCCGTTACAATCCTTCATCCACACTGACCTCTTTCCCCCTCATTTACTGAGAAAGAGTTGCCAGCATGGATGGTTGGTTGATAAATCTTGCCTAGATAAAAGTGTATCCTAGATGGGCACTATAAACAATCTCGTTGGGAGGCTTTATATGTTAGGAGTCACCAGTAAGGCAACCCAATAAGTATCTACCCAGCATTCACTATCAAATTATTGTATGGCTGGAGGCTATGGACAGCAGAGATGGAAGATAATGAATTTGTCTACAGACTGCTGAATTACTTTTTCTGTTGTTTTCTTCTTCAGTTTGGAGCACAATTTAACTCTAAAGTCTTTAGCTTTTGCTACTGTTAAATTTAAACAAGGAATCAGTGTTTAAATCCAGAAGACTAACTCCGTAAAGAGACCCAGATGAGGAATTTGAGTCACACTTGGACTATCAGTGAAATAAGTGGCAGGCCTTCTTGCATTTTTCTTATTATGACCCTGAATATATAGATATATAAAGATGGGCACAAATCAGACATTTCCTTAAACCCACCCACAGAGAAATTTCTTTTAAAACAGTTATTTAATTCCAGCACTCAAGAAGTGGAGGCAGGCAGATCTCCACAAGTTCCGGGTAAGCCAGGACTATAGAGTGAGACTCTGTCTCAAAACAAATAACCCACTAACACCCAATTCTTTGGCATACATGTAGATTTTACCATTTGTTAAAGATGAAAGCCATTTTTATACTAACAAGATGGTTGTACTTGCTGGATGTGCAGACTCTTCAACACTTTTCAGGGTTGATCAAAATGTTGATTTTCTAACCATCAATGCACTTTATATAAAACGTGTAGTACAAAATGGCAGAAGTATGTTTGGGGCCATTTCAGAAACCACTGGGAATTTTTCCCTAGTCCTGAGCCAAAATTCAGTGAGCAATTTTTGTTTGTAAAACTCAAGTAGCAGTTTTTAAACTTAAACGTCCTAAAATAATATAAACTACAGATAAACCACTTTGATCCTTACATACTACAGGAAACCATTGGTCTTTCTTTCCCATAATCCAACCATTATGCTTATATAAGAATAGAAAAACTTGTATATTAAAAATATTAAGTTAAATTATGCCTCAAACTGTACAGTAGTCTCAAATCTGAGCCAAGGTGTTTTAGCAGTGTTCATTCATGTTGTGAGAGCACACAGTGCCACATGTTCCTGGCTACAGCCAAGTCAGACAATGCAGCATGGGCCAGTACTGTGAGAACCCCTTGGATTCACTGTGTTTTCAGAAGCCTCTTGCCAAAGTTTTCACACTTCCCTCATTCAGTTATGTGTTCATGACCCCTAGTTAAGATTTAAGTGTAACACAACTTCTAAGGAAACCCAACTGCATGCTAGCTAGGAATCCTACCAATGCCATTATCTTGCCACACATAAGCAAAAATACAGCGCAGTGGGAAAGGACCAGACCCAGTGTTTCAGGTGAGATGGGATGGTGTTTCTTTTCTGGGGAATCTCCCTCCTCCTCAGCTTTACCTTGAGGTCTCCAATGGAGGCACACTTCCAAGAATCTGGAGAGGGCTTTCTTGAGAGATGAGGCTCACTCAGGCCTTAGAGCTTTTCTGAAGCTTTGCATCAGGGTAGGTGGTGTGAAGAATTTGGTACGGGCCCCTTTAAACCCTGCTAGAGGGGCCATCTTTCTCTGGTTTCTAAGAGAGCCGACCTCCAGGTTCAATGTCATGAAAAGGCTGGCGGTCATCAGTTGGTGGCCCTTCATGAGCCTATGCTCACCATGGCACTTATGCCATGATGTGTCCATTTGCTGCTCTAAACCAGGTGCACAGGGCTGATTATAGAATGGGTTTATCATCAGCTGGCTTAGGATAACATGCTTAAAGTCATTTATTGTATTCTTCATTAGAGTTCTGGAAACAGTCCAGTGGTCTGATCTTCAAGTCCCTAATAGCTTGTATTTTTAATAGTCCCTCCTATGAACATCATGTGTGTGCTGTATGATTGCATGCAGTATCTGTCAGAAAAGCACAAGAGTAAAAGATAGCATTTTAAATTTCAGTGATTAGAAAAACCATTATAATGCAAGTGAAATGGAAATCTCATTATTTGTAAAACAATATTTTTAGGATAATGACTAGTTAGCTTCATGTCAACTTGACACAAGCTAGAGTCATTTGGAAAAGGGAGACCTCAACTGAGAAAATGTCTCCACCATATTGGCTTTTGGGCAAGCTTGTGGTACATTTTCTTGATGGATGTAGGAGGGTCCAGCTCACCACTGGCAGTACCACCCCTGGGCTAGTGGTCCTGGGTATTAGAAAAAAGGCAGGCTGAGCAAGCTGGTAAGCAGTGTTCCTCTGCTCTGTATCAGTTCCTGCCTCGACTGCCCTAGATGTTAGACTACAGGCTGTAAGCTGAAACAAACCCTTTCCTTTTCTAGTTGCTTTTGGTCATGTTGTTTTATCACAGCAGTTGAAACTCTAATAAGACAATAATTAAGCCATGAGTGTTAGCATTATTCCAGGAATTTTATGCAGTTTACTGAAGACATCAATAACATGCTCATATAATGACTTAAAGTTCACTAATCTTACTATTAAAGTTTGAAAAGCTTAATTAATTTAACATCCTTGTTTTGTTTTTTGAGACAAAGTCTGATGCGCCCCAGCCTAGCCTCAAACTTTGTTTAGCCAAGAATAAACTTGAACTCCTGATTCTCCAGTTACCACCTCCCACGTACTAAGATTATAGGCATATGTCACTTATAAAAAAAAAAAGAGAACATAATCATTTAAATACTATAGAAGACCACGGAGAAACTCTCAAAGCTAACAATGAGCTAAAAAGGTTTGAATTTGGAGTTTGACAACTTCCCCAAATCAAAGTGCTAAATGCTTTTAGACATTTGATTAAAATAGGGTTACTGGTTACTGTGAGACAGTGTTTAATCTGAGTGATAAAGTTCATAGGCAAATACACTCAGCTATTTGTAGAAAAATCTTAGATCTTTCATAGAGAGGGCTCAGTTTCCGTAAGCCATAAAAGGCCTAGTTACTATGGCCAATTTCTTCAATGAGAGAACCCATTAATGACTTTGAAAGTCTTATGAGTAGAAGGCAAGGGGGAGGAGAAACAGCTCCCCTTTTATTTATCATTTAGCACATTCCTTACAACCAATACAGAAAGTGCATCTGGCTGCACTCAAAGGCGAGGCTCTATGAGGTTAAGAGACTAGGCAGTCATGTAACTAGTTCACAGTTGAGGTCCCGGGTTCAGATACAACAGATGTGGCATCTGAGTTTCTAACAGAGACCCACCCTCATTTCCCTTTGACTAGGGGGCCAATCATAACTCAAGGCAGCTTCTATAGACAACTCCGTCATCACCCAGATTTCACTGGTGCAAGATCTAAGCTCTTCCACTGTATGATCTTTACTAAGGTAACTCTCAGGGTCATGAAATGGACATCCTTCCAGATCCTCCCATTGTAGACTCCTGCAGCAGCCATCCCCACATTGCATTTCCTAATGATAAAGTCACATTCCCAAGAGAAAAGGTAAACTTGGCATAGAGGAAAAAGACTCATTTCAACTATCCTTTTCTAGATACCTTTTCTTCTTGAGGATTGGTGTGTGTGTGGGGGGGGGGGGTATGACTCCATAGTTGGAATAGTCTGATGTTCTTAGAACTATTTTCTTTTCTAAAATATCTACTGTCAGCTTTCTGTGCTTTGTCAGGAAAATCAGCCTGTCTCAGGCATTCAGATCTATTAACACAGGAGTCAAATTAGGAATGGTAAAGGCCCTGGAGCAGCCATTCCATCCATCCATCCGGCCAACTGTGTCTCCTTTACAGTCCTCTAACCACCTTGATGAATAAATACTTAACAATTTTATGTCTAGGAAAATTTTAGAACTAGTCAAGAAATTATTTCTAGCAAATACTTGGTTGTAAAAAGTATTTTAAAAATGAAGATCTTACTATGTAGCAGAGGCTAGCTTTGAACTCACAGCAGGTATCCTGCTTCAGCCACTCTAGAGCTGGGGTTAAAGCATGCATCAGCAGGCTTGGGTGGTTTGTTTTTTCTTGAGAGGACTGACTAGGCTTTGACTTCATCACCCTTTAAGATGTTATGATGACTGTATCAGAATCACTGTGCCCTGTTTCTATCTGGTCCTCATGGGAGTGGGACTGATCTTCTCAGAGTACCTACTTTAATCATGCAGGTCAACTGACATCCAGGCAAACTCAACCCACCTCTACCAATTATTAAATACAATACCTGTTACAAAACACAGGGCTTCCTTTTCATGTAGCTTCAAGTTGGATTTAAGTCAGAGCACAGAGCAAGGATCTACCTAACTCAAAAGAGGGACTTCGGAGTGCAGATCTAAGAAACAGAAAGTGAAGTCAGATGTTTCTACTTGGGAGCCTCTTTATTTTTGTATACTATAAGAATCAAGGTCATCTTGCAAGAAAGATGGTAGAAGTAGAGGGGTATGTTAAAGGGCAGATACCACTGTTGTAAGGAAGGGGACAAAGAATTGACTTGAGATAAGCAAAGGGATGGCTGGGCAGAGGTGGCAGCAATGAACACCTGAGTGGTAGGGCAGAGATGGAGCTATATTTAGGTGTGGCCCAGGATATTGGCAGGACAAGAAGGCAAGAAGATAGAGTAGTTGAAAATACATCACTGATTCATTCTCCAAACACCATAAAAGACATTTTAGCTAAACACAGAAGGAGGTGAAGACATGGGCACATGGAGACTTTTAGAGAAAACCTATCAGGAGACTAGAATCATCAGAAGATAATGCAACAATGAAAGTGATGGGTAAGTGGTCTGGAAAGATGGTATTGGAATATTGACTAGCTTTATGTTCAAACACTATGGGGGATGCTTTGCGCATATCAGCTCAGCTAACTCTTATGACAACGTTGAGACTCAGAATTTAGGGGCATAGAACAACAAAGTAAACCTGTCCATGGTTTCCCAGCTGATCCATGATAGAGCTTGGAGTTTTGTACCTTAGTGTTCTAGCATCAAAACCCCAGCTGTTCATTCTACACCATACTACCTTTAGAAGGCCATGGGCAGAATGGATGGTATGTTTAATTGCCTGCAGCTACTCCTGAAGATACTGGTATTATCTGAAGAAAGGACCTAATGCAAGATGTGGATGGAGGTCACTGGAGATGAGATTTCTGGGAACACCATCCATATGGTTGCTGTGTCAGGGTCAGCAGGATGAAAAGGCTTAGGAGAAAACCGTGGGACCTGGGTGATAAGAACATTCACAAGTGTGGGCTGCTAATCAGAAAGCCAGTACGTGACAAAATGAAGAGGTGTAGCTTGTCATGCAAGCAGATGGACTAGGTCCCAAAGCTCAAGCGTATGTGGGTGGAGGAGGATTGAAGTGAAAATGCTGTTGGTGGAGAAGGAAACTGTTAACTCTTCCTGCCAGCCCTAATTCTGATGGGTTGAAAAGAGCCAGGCATACCTCAAGGAGTTAGATGAAAAGAGCATGCGCCACACAAAGTTGAAGATGTTTGGAGACTCACTTTGTATACTGCAGAGTTCCAGGAATTTGGGGAGACTGAATAAAAGTATGAGAACATAAGAGAACATCTGGATGGGAGGGAAGGAAAAGGATGAGCAGCAGCAGGAGTGACCATGTGAATAATGACCAAGGATGATGAACTGCTGATGCCACAGCTTCCCTGGAACCCTGGAGGCAAAGTTTCAAGGACATCAGAAAGGTACCCAATCCAAGGGGACAAAGGCGGTCTTCCATTCGCATAAGGAAAATAAACATGTCCTCCCTCAGCATGGTGGCCACCTGTTAGATGGGTACCATGGCCTGTAACCATCACATTGGCTTTTTACCATTTTCTCTACACTGGAGCTCTTCCAGAGTCTGGTGAAACCATGGGTCCCTTTTCAGAATAATTATAGATTATGTGCTGGCTAATTTTATGTCAACTTGACACAATCTAAAGTCACCTGAGAAGAGGGAATCTCAAATGAGAAAATGCCTCCGAAAACGATGTGAGCATTCTAGTATGTCTATAAAACACATTAAATACATCTTTAACATAAGAGTTTAATTGGGATGTAACCCACACTTAGTTACCATGCATCTTTACATAGAAGTCACATTCAAACAACAAATAATGGACTGGGGAAAAAGCCTAAAATTCAAGAAGTCTTCTGAGATCTGCCTGAGAAGATCACAGGCCAAACTATTCTGTCTCCAGTTGGGGAAAGAGACAAGCTGGGTGCAAGATTCATAACTCACTAGAGCACAGATGTCCACAGAAGCCAGCATTGGGGTCAGAATGACTGCACTCTGGTTGGCAAAATGCCATGGATTCAGAACACACAAGTCTAAGAGACAAAAATTCCAGGGGCCATTACAGGGCACTTTCCCACCGGTGATTTTGCCTTTAGGTCCTCAGAGTGAATATTGAAAATAAAGATCCCCTAGAAACAATAATCCTGCGTGAGGTAACCCAGACTCAGAAAGACAAACACGGTATGTACTCACTCATAGGAGGATACTAGATGTAAAACAAAGATGACTAGACTGCTACTCACAACCCCAGGGAGGCTACCTAGAAAACAGGACCCCAAGAAAGACACAGGGATTGCCCAATGACAGAGAAATGGATGAGATTTACATGAACAACATGGACTGTGGGAGCCCGTTCTCGGGTTCCTCGTGGCTTTACCCAGCAGGTCCTCATAGAGGATGATTAGGACCACGGGCCTGAGTGCAGGTGTCTGAGATGGTCTGCACTTGGCTGTGCTGGGGGAGGAGGTCTTTTGCTTCACCTCTTGGCGTCTCTATAAAAACCCTGGGGCAGAGACAGTCGGGGCCCATTGGAATAGGTTCCAGGCCCTCTCGAGGCTATCCTTTATTTTCTATCTGTTTATCTCTTCAATATTTTCCAAAATAAATCCTTCTATCTAATATTTCCTGCTGCTTGCACTCAAGAAAACTCTGGGGAACTGTGGAGGTGGTTGGGTAAACGCCCCACAATGGACGTGAGTGGGAGTAATGAAGGGCAAGGGTCGAGGGAAAGAGAACTTAGGGGAGTGGGAGATCCCAGCTGGATCAAGAACAGAGAGGGAGAACAAGGAATAAAAGACCATGATAAATGAAGACCACATGAGAATAGGAAGAAGCAAAGTGCTAGAGAGGCCCACAGAAATCCACAAAGATACCCCCACAATAGACTACTGGCAATGGTCGAGAGACAGCCCGGACTGACCTACTCTGGTGATAGGATGGCCAAGCACCCTAATTGTTGTGCTAGAAACCTCATCCAATGACTGAGGGAACTGGATGCAGAGATCCACGGCCAGGCCCCAGGTGGAGCTCTAGGAGTCCAATTGGCGAGAAAGAGGAGGGTTTGTATGAGCGAGAATTGTTGAGACCAAGATTGGACAATGCACAGGGACAAATAGCCAAACGAATGGAAACACATGAACTATGAACCAATAGCTGAGGAGCCCCTAAGTGGATCAGGCCCTCTAGATAAGTGAGACAGTTGATTAGCTTGAACTGTTTGGGAGGCCCCCAAGCAGTGGGACTGGGTCCTGTACTCAGTGCATGAGTTGGCTGTTTGAAACCTGGGGCTTATACAGGGACACTTGGCTCATCCTGGGAGGAGGGGACTGGACCTGCCTGGACTGAATCTACCAGGTTGAACTCAGTCCTCAGGGGAGTCTTTGCCCTGGAGGAGATGGGAACGGGGGGGGGGGCAGAAGGGGGGAGAACAAGAGAATCCGTGGCTGACATGTAAAATTAAATTAAATTATAAAATAAAAAAATTAAAAAAGAAAATAAAGATCCCTGGGTTTCTGACACAGGGAATTAAAAAAATAAAAAGGTATCATTTATGTCTTACAGGTATACACTGTATATTAAATATGTTCCCTCTTGTTTTGTTTTTCTGGAAAATGTGTGTGTGTGTTGGGGGGGTGGATGTGGAGGCCAGAAGAGGGTGTCTGGTCCCGTGGACTTGGACTTACAGGCAGTTACGAGCTGCTCAACATAGATGCTGGGAACCAAACCTAGGTCTTCTAGGAGAGCAAAAAGAACTCTTAACCACTCAGCCATCTCTTCAGCCCCAAAGGCAACATTTTGAAAAAGATCAGAATGTCTTCAATCAGGAGAAACCATATAACCAGAGCCTAGCCAACCTAGGAGAAAAGAAAAATCCACTGGGCTGTAATATTCTACATAAAATATCTAATTTTGTCTCACTCAAGCCATCCTGGTCCATCTAAGGGGAAGGATACACTAAGGAGTATGTGTGAAGGTCACAAGCTCTCTAAAAGACTGAGGCCCAATATTGCTTCTCATAGTGTCACCTGACCTGCTCTAGTCATTACTAAGGCCAACATAGTGCCACAGTTTCTTTAACTTGTGCCAGCCTTTCAACAAAAACCTGCCTAGCATAATGAAAGTTAAAAAATACAATTTGAAAAGGTCAGCATACATCACAGTGGGGATCTGATACGGCAGGAACTTTAGAACAGGAATTTTTCATAACCATAATTAATATGCTTTAGTGGAAAATCAGATGGTACATAAGAACAGATGAATAATGTAAACAGAGGGGTGGAAACATTAAAGAATCAGAAATAAATTGTAAGCGGCCAAGGCAGGTAAAGTGTGTTCCCAGGATGAGGTAGGAGTGTTGTGAACTCCAGGCCAGCTAGAGGCACAGAATGCAACCTGTCTCAGAATGAAAGAGATGAAGATCACTAATGGAAATAAAGGGTGTCTTTTATGGATTCGTTGGTAGACTGTTCACAAATAAGGACAGAAGACAATAGGTTCTTCCAAAAGCAAAGAGACTGGAGGTTGTAGGAGAAGCACAGTCCCCATGAACAAGATGTGTAATGTAAGCAAGGGGACACCAGAAAGAATCCAGAGAAATAGTTGAAGCAATTATCACAGAGAATTTACCAAATTAACCAGCAAGCCACAGACACAGGAAGTGTAGTCAACATCAGGTCAGATGAATGCCAAAACACCACACCTGGGCACATTACATTCAAATTTTAGAAAATCAAGTAAGATATCTTAAAGCTAGCCAGACTTTCTCTCTTCCCCACAAAGGACATCAACTTATCAATATGGGAGCAAGAAAGAAGAGGGTGGGGTGAAATGTTAAAGAGATGAAAGAAATAACCAAGTAAGAATTCTCTACCTTGTGGAATTAGCCTTCAAAAATGAAGGAGAAATGGGCTTTCTCAGAATATGTAGGGAAGAAACTTGTATCTTGATGAAATAAGGACACATATCAGAGAACAAGTAAGTGGAGGTAAAATAAAAGCTTTGGTCCTATTCTTACTGTACTCAGTTATGTACGTACACACACACACACACACACACACACACACACACAATGTATAGTGAAATTAATAATGGCAACAATACAAGAGATGGATCTGAGCATTATTTTGTTCTGATGTCCTCATACCTGTGAACTTAAAATTGACATGTGAAGAAAGAAAATGAAATCATATGACAAGCTCAGATTAAGCTCACAAAAAGTATGGAATAAAAGAATGGAAGTAACACATAGGACCTGGCCTGCTGGTAGATGTTTTTAATCCTAGTCCCTGTGTCTTAGTTAGGGTTTCTATTGCTGTGAAGGGACACCATGGCCACAGCAACTCTTACAAAGGAAAACATTTAATTAGAGCTTGCTTACAGTTTAGAGGTTTAGCCCATTGTCATCATGGCAGGAAGCATGGTGGTGTGCAGGCAGACATGGTGCTGGAGAGGTAGCTGAGAGTTCCAAATTTGGATCCATGGGCAGAGAGAGAGCCACTGGACCTGACTTGGGCTTCTGAAATCTCAAAGCCCACCCCCAGTGACACACTACAACAAGGCCACACCTCTGAATCCCTGTCAAGTAGTGCTACTCCCTAATGACCAAACATTCAGATACATGAGCCTATGAGAGCCATTTCTTTTCAAAACACCGCAGCCCCAAAATAATCCAATAAGTAGGTAAATGAATCAGGTAGTTATTAAAAATACATATGGCCAATAAACATATGAAAATGTTCAGTGTCCTTAGCCATCAAAGAAATAATTGTAAATCAAAATTACATCTTATCCCAGTGAGAATGAATGATGAGCACCAAGAAATCATCAAGAAAACAACCACAAATGTTCACAAGCATGTGGGAGTACTGCATGATAGGGAAGAACCTTTACACACTGCTAGTAAAAACAAACTGGTATAGCCATGACATCCCTATATGTCTGAAGGAACCTAGGCAGCACACAACAGATGTACATCCATATTTATTGTAGCAGTTTCCCACAGTAGGCAAGTTTTGAATTAGCCAATGGATATCATTAAAAGACGAATAAAGAAAATATGGTGTGTATATATATATGTGTGTGTGTGTGTGTGTATATATATGGTGTATGTGTATATATATTTATGGATGAGAAATACCTTGTTATTTCTCACACATATGAAATACATGTATATGTGTGTGTATATATATATATATATATATATATATATATATATCTCAAGGTATTTCTCGTCCATTTTCAGGAAATGGATAGGATAACAGATCATCATGTTAAATCAATTAAGTCAGGCTCATAATTACAAACAATGTGTTTCCCCTCATATGTGGAATCTTTAAAAAGGTAAGACTTAAAGATCAGAGGGAGGAAAAGCAGGATCAGTGTGATGGTATAACAGGAGACAGGATAAAGATACACAGTCCTGGATTAAAATGAAACCATGATACACCCTAAAATAATAAAGGGCTAGCTGATGCCATAAGAAAAGGAAATAAAAGATACACAGATATGTGATTCATGAAAGGAACAGTTGATAAGCTGGACTTCTTTAAAATTAAAATAACTTATTTGCAAAAGATATCAAGAAAACAAGATGAGCCACAAACCAGCAGGAAATACTCGCCCCACATACCTGAGAAAGAATTATCTAGAAGACACAACCCTTGAAACATTAACAAGAAAATGACCTGATTTAAAAATAGAAGATCTGAAAGTACAACATATCAAGAAAACATACCAGAGACAATAAGCCTGTATAAAGACGGTCAGCATCTTGTTGTCATGGACAGCTGGTGAAGGTAGCAAGCAACACTAAATGATTGTTGGTGGGAACACAAAATAGTACAACTGCTTTGGCAGCTGTTAATTATAAAAATCAACATACTCTTGCGAGGTGATCTAGCAACATGCTCCTTGGTATCTAATATTCATAACTGTTAAAACCTGAGCCATCCTATTTGACACTCTAGAAAAGACCAAATGTGGTTAGTTTCCAGGATTAGTGGGGAGGAGGGATGAATAGGCAGTGTGTGGAGGATTTGCAGGTCAGTAAAAATATGCAGCATGATCCTCAATGGTTAGGTAGCCATCCCTATACATCTGCCAAAACTCACATAACATACAAAACCCAGAGTGAACCCAAACACAAGAGATGGATGTTGGGTGGTGCTGTGTCAGTGGAGGTCTATGGAGGGGGACTTTGTGCATACATGCAGAGGGCATATATGAGAATTGTCTCTACTTTTTTGGTTCAGTTTTGCTATGAACCCAGAAACTGCTCTAGAAAAGAAAGTTTACTGATATTTTAAAAAATATAGTAGCTCAATAACAGCCTCTGAAAGCTGTCTACAAATCTCTTGGGTGGTAAAGATTCCATATTAAGGATTCTTGCATAGAGAAAACACTCACATAGGATCTAACTCTTAGAGTGTGGATTTATGACTCTCCATGAATGAGCTAGACACATCTTACACAAGTCCTGTTACTGAGGCATGCATCATCCTCAAGGCCTCTCTCTGCCTTGCTTTGTTCTCCAGAATGGGTTTCTCGCCCTCAGGATTATTGATATCTCAAGAAAGATGAGCCCACTTCGGTAGTAGATGTTGTAATCCTGGTACTGCAAGGTGGAGGCAGGAGGATTGAGAATTAAAGGCCAGTCGTGGCTACAAATCAAGGTCCAGAGTAGCCTGGCTTACATGAGACACTGGCTCAAAAGAAAAAAGAAAAACTAGTAAGATCTCAGGATGGAGGATTCTTTGTTGTGGGAGGCTGCGTGGCACTTGAGAAGGTAAACACCACCTCTACCTTCTGATGCCAGGAACATAATCTCCAAGACATGACTAGCAATCTCAGGACTGTCAGATGTCCCCTGGGGAACAGAATCCACCAACTGGGAGCCATTGCTGTAGCACATAGTACGAGTTGAGCAGCAGCAACACCCTCTGCCATGGCAGTTGTCAAATGCACAAGAAAGGCGTCAACTGTGCAACATCCCGTCACATCCCCAAGTGCCATGTTAGCCTCCTACTACTAATGCAGAGAACCATTACCAGAGAACTCCCGTGCCAGTGATCAGAGAAGAGCATTTCTCAGAGTTCACAACGTTTCTCAACAGAAATCAGATAACTCTTCCCCTAAAAACACTATGTGATTGTACTCATTACTCTGTTAAATGCCTACAAATTGCTCTTAGGAGACACATGTGAGATTTCTGAGCAACATCCACTGAAAGTCAATGACCTCTTATCACCAAATAGAAAAGAAACTGAAAAATGTCACATCATTCCACAGAAAACCCTTATAATTTCTTGCCCTGAGCCGCTGTCTAAAACAATTAGAGATGTACGTGGTAAGAATGGGTTGAAATTGAGTGTAGTGTGAGGACTGGCTGACATCAGATTCGACTTCTGCTACAAGGGGAAACTGGGAAAATCTGAAGGTCTCTCTATTATATTAGCTCAAGAGCTGTCATTTCAGTATGCAAGGTAGCTATGACTGATGTCATTTCCCACATTCTGCTTGTGAACTGCTTCCTCATGTGCATTCATCCAGCCACAGGAATTTCAGAGTTGGAAATGTAGCTCAGTTGGTAGAGTGCTTGTGAAGCATGTTGACACCCGGGGTTCCATTCCTAGCCCTGGGCACTGTGACATATGCTCAGTATCTAAGAACTGGAGAGGTAGAGGAAGGAGGATCAGAAGTTCAAGGTCATGGTCATCTTCAGCTACATAGAGAGCTTGAGGCTTGCTCTGGGATACCTGGAATGGAATCTGAGACCCTGATTCTATTTTTTTTTCCACTGTCCACTTCAAAACTAGAAACCTCTTTCTCATTGTGCCCCTGAGAATACTACCTCTCCCCACAGCCACTTTAATTTCCTCATTTCTAATTTAATTTTATTCATGTGTATGTGTGAGTGCCTGAGGAAGGCGGAAGAGGGTGTCAGATCCCCTGAAGGTGTAGTTGCTGGTGGCTGTGAGCTGCCATGTGGGTACTGGGAACTGCACCTGGGTCCTTTGTAAGAGCAGCAAGTGTTCTTAACGACAGAGCCATAGCACAGCCCCTTCGTTTACTTTCACGGCATTTTACAAGGTTCAAAGGCCTGCCCTTTACACGTCCACATACAATATTCTCATTCTATTAGACTGACATCACTGCGTATAAATATAAGAAGCATGACCAAGAAGTTAAGGACTCCTCGGGACCCAATAGTGTTAGGTTATTTTATAAGGACTTAATCTTAAATCAACTTGGACCCTGACGGACAACTGGAGAAGGCATAAAAACACTGGCTCTAGGGAGCCACTCTGGGGATCAGTAACATGTGGCTGAGAGTAAAAGAAAATCTATGACAGAGAGGGGACAGAATGGACTCTGTTCCCCAGGGGCCTTAGCTGGTGTCTCTAAAGAGTGTTGTCATCCATCAATGCCAGGACCTGGGCTTCACGGGGAGTGTTACAGAATCCCCACAGCTCCTCAGAGACAGCAGTCCTCAGCTCTTTAAGGTCGTTTTGACCTTAAGGAAAAGTCAGAGGCAGGCTGTCAGAGCACAGGTGCTAACATGTCAGGGACGAAAGTAAAGTTCAGCAGAAAGCCAAATCTGCCATTGTCCCTCAGAAGCGTCCTTCTGCCAGACGGTCCCAATGGGCTTCGATCTTCTCCTCCAGGGACTGGCAGAGCTATACTCCCCTGGGAGTCCCCCTTTCACAGTGGTGGTCATGGGATGGAAATCTGTTTGTTCCATCACTGTGGGTTCTGGAAGATTGTGTGTCTTCCATGGCACAAGATCCTCTGGGCAGAGTGACTCCCTCCAGCACTTCACAGTTGCTGAGGGATGGAATAATGAGAACAGAAGACCTGGGCACTTCGCATCTTACTTCAAGGGAGGCCTCTGCAAAAACCCTATCGTTGCAAGGTCTCCGTGAGGCTGGCACCTGGGTACAGTTGACAACTTAGATGCTGAAATAGTCACCTCTACAGAAAGTCATAGAAAGGGGGTTCCTGAGATCATGGCTTTAATCGCTGAACGCACCTCTGTCAAGGGACAGGATGGCTCACTAGTGATGAACTGGTTTATGTTCACTCCTTCAGTTCACGTGATAGCTAATCTTGCTTGTCAAACTAGAACACCTGGAAAGAGGAACGTCAGACTGGCCCGGGTCACGTCTGTGAGGCATTTTCTTCATAGTTGATTGATGCCAAACCTACTTTGGGATGGTACTATCCCTAGGAAGGTGGGCCTGGCCTCTTTAAGAAGGCAGCTGAGCGTGAGCCTGAGAACGAACCAGTAAGCAGCATCCCTCACCAGTCTCGGCTTCAATTCTTGTCTCCGGGTTCCTGTCCTGACTTCCTTCAATGCTGGGCTGTAACCTGAGAGCCAAATAAACCTTGCTACCCCAGACTGCTTTCAGGTGTGGTGTTTCTCACAGCAACAGAAAGCAAACTAGGACCACACTCTGAGGTACACCTCAAGATGTCAGGAGCTACAATTCAGGAAGGGGGCTGGGAAGGACTTAATAGAAAACTACTAAGAAAAAGCACCTCATGCTTGCTTCGCTTGTTTCACACACTCTATGGTGATCTCTCCTGGGCCTGGGCCCGTGTGGACTTTTCCTTTCCACAGCTTTGGCTTTCTAAGCTCTGAGAGATCAGGGTTTGTGTTTCTTATCAAGAGTTTCGTGTGCTGCCATATGACTAGCCTCCCAAGTCCTCAGCCACAGCTGTCACAAGTACCTTCTCAAAACATGCAGCATGTCTACATTCACTTCTGTTTGGACAATGTTACTATGCCATCTACTTGGCTGTGTCTCAACACACTGAAGCCCTGCATGCACACACCTGCATTCCTTAACATCTCCCATATGCCCTAACATGCCTCCAGGTTAGAAGAAAGTTGGATGAATTGCTTATGACTTGGCAATGTTCATCTCTCAGAGACCTAGGGAGGGGCTCTGAAGTCCCTTCTCCATTGTAGTTAGTTTTGTGGATTGGGCCCTGCAGTCTGAGATGGATAAAACCTACATATCTTGTTAGTGCTTTCGAAATGTAGATTGAATTTCGCTTAAAATTGAAAAAAAAAAAAAAGTTTCTGCTCCAGATGATGCTAACAGGCCCCATGGGTTCTGTGTGGTTCAAGTTGGCCCGAACAGGTTCCATGCATTCATTAGAAAATGAGATGCAATTCCTTCAAAGTGATTTTGAATCCCTCCGGAGTGTTTTTGAAACAAAGAGTGTGTATTAGAGAATCCACTCCTAAGCTTCCAAGTTATTGTTCTATACTTGTGTGCAGGTTATAATCATTTGTGGAGAGAGCCATTCTGAGTCAAAAACAGGCTCTCTTTTTTTGTCATCTTGTAGCAGGAAAACCCCAGTTTCTCTTAAGCAGTCAGCTGAATTTTTAAAAAAGGAAGGAGGAGACTTGGGAGCTGAGGTATGAGTGCAAGCCACAGCATGGCTTCAGTCATGATTTCAATAAACCATGTGCAGGACCCACACCATGATGACAGGGATACACATCTGCAGATTCATCCCTCACAGGTCAGAAATATAATACCCAGTCTGGACCGATCATGGGCAGGCTCTTTTGATTATGTTTATGATTCCCTAAACAGCACCACTATTTACATAGCACTTACATGTGCCATTGTGTCATCAGTGATGTAGAGATGACTGGACACATGAGGATGTACATAGGTTATATGCAAATACTCCAACATTTTACATAAGGGATTTGAACATCTGCAGACTTAGGCATCTATAGGGGACTGGTTCAGAACCAAGGGATTCCAAAGGGTAACTGCATTAAAACATCTGTGGAACAACTGTTTGGGTATTAGCTAATATTGAGTGATTATTAATTTGAATGTGAGACCAGTATGGTGGTTATGCCTTAAAAATGTATTACCTAGAGATGCGTAGTAAAGTATTTACAGATGATAGCTGGGATTTCCTTGGAAATACCATAGCAAAAAATTTAAAAAAAGCCAGTTGTTAGACAAAGCAAGAAAGGCAAACTGCTAAGAGTTCTTGAAGATACATAGAGGTAGCTATAAGAAGTTCATTTTACTAACTTGCAAGATTTATGTAAAGAGTCTACCTGGGCCAGCAAGAAGGCTCAATGGGTAAGGGCACTTGGTGCCCATCTGAGTGTATCCCTGGGACCCATGCGATTAGAAAGACAGAACCAATTCTGGAAGCTGTATTTTGATTTCCACTTGTGCACCATTGGTGCATGTACACACACTAAGCAAACAAACAAATGAGAGACTAAATTTCTCGGTCAAAGTAGAAAACAGGACTGAGAAAATCTCATATCTGATGATATGAGCAATAGAATCTTGTGAATTCTTTGCTTCCAAAAATCTTTTCTTTTAAAGAAATTTTTTTCATTCATTTTACACATCAAAGATGCCCCTCTTCCTTCTTCCTGGCCCCCCCACCTCTTCCCCAACCCACCCTCCACTCCCCCCACAAGAAGGCAAGGCCTCCCATGGGGAGGCACATCCAGTAGAGCAAAGTCCAAGCCCTTCCCCCTGCCTCAAGGCTGCATGAGGTGTCCCATCATAGGTAGTGGGCTCCAAAACGCCCCCTCATGCACCAGGGATGGATTCTGATTCTACCGCCAGAGGGGACTCTCCAAAAGATCAAACTACACAGTTGTCTCGCCCTGCAGAGGGCCTAGTCCATTCCCATGCATGCTCCACAGCCATTGATCCAACCTTCATGAGTTCCCACTAGTTTGGTTTGCCAGTTGTGGTAGCTTCTAAAAATTATACAGTACCCATTTCACACGCTAGGTATTGTTTGGGTGTGGTGACTGCTCTGTTCATCATGCTAATTCCCACAAGGTTGAATGAAGTCCATGGTTCTGAGTTTGAAATTGCTCTTAATAATGGACCACAAGTCTGTAAAAGGGGAAAATGAGATCTTCATTATGTTTTAATTTTTGTATGGTCACACATCTGTGCAAGCATGAAGGTTCATATGTATGTAGAAGCCAGTGATTAACCTTACTTTTTGAGTCATGGTCCTTCACTGGGGCCAGCGGCTCCCCATTTCAGCTACTCCGGCTGCTTAGTGAGCCCCCGGAGATCCTCTTGTCTCCACCTCCCCAGTGCTGGGATTACCAGCAATTGTGCTGCCATGCCCAGCTTTTCACAGGAGGGTTAGGGATCCAAACTCAGGCCCACATGCTTGCAGGATGTGCATTTTACCAGCTGAGCTAGCTCCCCAGCCCTTATGTGTTTTTGACTAGAATTGCTAAATACAAGAAAATCAGAGACTTATTGGCTAGAACCTTACTTTTTAAGGTTCTTTGCTTCACATTCCTCTTCAAAATACCCAGGCTTTCTGTCTCCACCTGGATTCTCCTGGCACCTTGTGCTTCACTTAGAATCCCTCTGCCTTACAAAGCTGTGTTTACCCATGAATAGCAACTGTGGTCCCTCTCCTCAGCACAAAAATATTTCTAGAACTTTAGACTAACTTCACCTTTATGACCCAAGGGATGCTCACCACTGAAGCACTACAAGTCATCACTGAAAAATTCCAGCTGCTCTCATTTCAGTCTCTCAAAGTCTTCACCATCCCCATAGCTCTTAGACTTGCAATGACCGCATATTCTGGAGCACTGAATACATATTCTTGCCCAGCCAAAGCTGTGGTGTGGGTGCTATCATATGAAAGCCCATGCTCCCAGAAGTAGTAGTTGGGGATTTGGAGAGCTCCACAGACAGGCAGTGGCTCAGGAGCTGACAAAAGGTGTAAACCCAGGCCCCTCGGGGAGTCTGCACCTGGTTCCTCCACTTCAGCTATTCTCAGAATCACCAGGGTTCTCATATTCTTAGGGTAAGTGAAATGTGACAGATTGGTTGCCGTAGCAACACAGTTATAAATTCTGTTCTGGCAGTGAGTTTTCACGTCAGAGCTTTCTAGGATTTTTCCTTCAACGCAGAGGCATAGCGTTTCCCAGAACCTAACAGAAGAATATAGCAAGTTCATCGCTCCTCAAAAGCAGCAAATGGCATCCATACCTGCACCATGCACTGTGGGTCTTAAACCACGCCATGTGGCAGGGTAAAGACAGACTTGGGAATGTGAAATGTCCCATTCTTTATCTTCTTTACAACTTTCTAGGAAATTAAAAACGTTAACATTGCCGGGCAGTGGTGGCGCACGCCTTTAATCCCAGCACTCGGGAGGCAGAGCCAGGAGGATCTCTGTGAGTTCGAGGCCAGCCTGGGCTACCAAGTGAGTTCCAGGAGAGGCGCAAAGCTACACAGAGAAACCCTGTCTCGAAAACCTCCCCCCCCCAAAAAAAAACCTTTAACATCTCAGGTCTTCAACTAGAAGGTTGCATATATAGCTTATGCTAATGATATTAGTGCTTAATGCATAAATAGAGGCCATGGTGATTCTAAGCATCAAAACCGTGTCTTTCAGTGTGTAAAACTGAGTGTATAAATGTTCACCCTGGTGGTTCATTAATTCTTTTCCTCCTGGAATTACTGTCAAGTGCATCCACTGCACAGAGCAGAGGTTGGAGGATTACTGAACTAAAGTATCTTCATCAACTTTTGTGGGGATAGAGCAGGGGCGGTGATGTCCATCCGAAGACTGTATGCTTGGAATAGCATCGTTGGCTTGTAAAGCACAAACTAAGTTCATTGAGTACCCAGAAAGCTTCAGACATAGAGGTAAGGTGCTAATGATGGCCATCACTCACGGTCGCTGCCTTCACAGAACTGTTGGTGGTACATGGAGGTGAAAACAAGATGTCAATGGCCACAGTGCAGATCCCAAAGGGAACCCCATATGCGGCCTAAAGCAAAATATAACACAGGTGGTTTTCATTTTCCTCCTGCTGGATAGATTCAAGAAAGGAGGGTCTATGGACCATGGAGTGGGGTTGGGGAGGCTAGAGGTGGTGTGTCACATGTCATCAAGAGATCTAGGAACGGCTATATGAAGGTGGCATTGTGCTGGCCTTAGAGAGGGGATCACTTGGCTAATGGTAGTGAGGAAGACATGCTAGGAAGAAGCATCCAAATAAAGAGGCAGACGAGTGCTGGAATGTGACAACAGTTCGGACTGGCTGTAACTTAGGAGCTTGGGACAAAGTGATGACACAGAAGTGACAAAGCAAAGTGGGGGACATCCGTTCCCTTTGAGGACACCTGACAGAGACATGACGTCATGTGAGGGTATCGGCATGTGTTCCCAAGCAGGGAGCATCATGGAGACACTTTTTCCAGCCGGAATGTTAAACTTACAGACGGTAAGCCCATGGGGAGTCTGGAGAAGGTTATCCCAGCTTGGTTTTGTCTATACAGCTGCTTTCCTGTGTTGTGAGGCTTTCAGAGCATACAGATGGCCTGGTTCCCTCCCTGACCAGCTTTTGAAAATGAGGGACTTACTCTTCAAATCCATCAAGGGTTTTTTGTTTTTTTTTTAATCACACACAAGTGGAGAGGGAAGGGAAAGAAAGGCTGTCGTAAGTTTGTAAACTGACTCACTTGGGAAATCTTTGAACAAGAGACTGTTTTCCCAAGTCCTGAAGGCCCCAGGCTGCTTTCCATCCTGTAAATTGGCATTTGGGGAAGCATCTTCTGCACATTCCAAACTACGAGACATGACAGCGAAGTCAGCACTTTCTGCCAGATCCAGCCACAGGGAAGAGGGTAGACACCAAAGCTCATTAGGATTCAGACAGCAGCGAGCCTGGCTCCAGCTTTGTACCACATCCTGGGATAACTTAAACATTCCGGTTTCCCACCGAAGGCAATGCTTACAGGGGCCGGAGAAGGGTAGGAGAGGGCGTTGGAGAGAAAAGGAACTGAGAAGATAAGGACCTGGCAGGGAGGGCCTCAGATCAGGACAGCTTCCAGAATGCAGAGCAATGGTTTTGCAAACCATTGTGTGCCTACGTGTATATGCATGTGTGTGTGTGTGTGTGTGTGTGTGTGTGTTTATTTGTGTGTATACATGTGGGTATGGGTAAATGTGGAGGTCACAGAACAATGTCCAGTATGGGTTCTCAGGTGCCTTCTGTTCATAACAGGGTCTCTCATTGGCCCTGAACTTTGCTAACTGGCCTGTGAACTCCAGAGGTCCCTCTGTCTTGCCTCCTAACTTGCCTGGCTTTTTGCATGGGTTCTAGGGGTCAGAACAGGAGTCCTCATGCTTGTGAGGCAAATGCTTACCAACTGAGCCATCTCTACAGTCCACAAATTATTTGGTTCTTGCAATCACACTAAAGATCATTGGTGACTCCATTCTGTGGCAAACAGGCTTTAGGAAGTCAGCTGCCCAAGGACACACAGCTGCTAAGAAGAGTAAAAAGGGAGTTCTAACCCTGGCATGGGGTCCTGGCACTAAGAAATCAAAGGTAGGAAGAGGCTTGCTAGCCAGCATGGGTGGGTAGTTCATGATCCTACTGGGGAGGAAGATCTCACCCAAGTCTCAAAGGAGGCCGGGGGAACTGAGGCAGCTTGGGAGCCTATACTTGCTCCATGGACAGAGGCCAAACTGAACTCCACTGGAAAGAAAGCAAGTCTGGAGGAAAAAGTCAGTTTGTAAGAAAGGAGAAGCTGAGCAGGCACCAGGAGTCATTAGAGCAGTGTGACAATACCCGGGAAGTAAAAACGAAGGTCTGGGGGGTGGATGACAACTATGGCTGTGTGACAGACAGCACAGTATCCTGAATGCCATTTAATTGTCACTTAAGCACGGTTAAGACAGTCCACTTTCTGGCCTGCTTATTTTACCACATAAAATCAGTGAAGGTTTGCAAGGTGAAGTGAGTGCCAGAGGTCAGTTATACAAGCAGGATGGATGTATTTAACACTATAAGCTTAAGAAGATAAACTTCTGTTATGGATGCTTTCTCATGATGAAAACAACCAACAATAGTAACAACAAAAGGATAAACTCGGGCTTTTCCATCAGTCAGGGGAGCCTGGCTGTGGGCAGGGCTTCCTGGTTCAAGTTCAGAGGAGTCTGGGGCTGGACCCTTCCTGCAGTCATGCTCAGGCAACCTTGGGGGCAGAAACACAACACAGAGGCAGCTCCAGCCCAGAGGACATGCACATTTTGGAGTCAAAAGGTCACCCTCAGTCAGACCGCAGTGGAATTTGATGTTCGTTAACTCTGAGTTTTTAAGAGCTCGACTGACATCCTTCCACATGTAAGTTGCTTCCTTAATTCATTTTAAACTGAATATCCAGACTGCTTGCAAGTGGGATTATACAAAGAGATGAGAAGTCAGTCATCTGGAATGATGGTTTTCAGTTTTTTTATGTTGGGAGAGTAAAACCACTACGTCCCCGGCCAAGATCACAATGTGTAGTTTCCGAGTGTTTTTCTTGAGAGTAGTTGGAAGGGGAGTTGGTTCCCAAGGAGAATGTTTGTGTGTACTGCTGAGAACCAGGGAGTGCTGAGGTCTCTAGGGCTGCCCCTCCCCAAGTCCCCGGTCTATAAATGAAATTGTATTTATTATCCTGAGTATTCTCAGATAGTCAGCCTGCTGTGGAGTTTACAGGCACGAGGACACAGCCTTTCTATGATAGATGGTCTGAGTTCAAGTTCAAATCCCCTCTCGCATCACAGGACCCTACTACGTAAGCGCTAAAAGCTCTCAGAGCGGTATCTGTCTAACCCATAAAAGAAGGAAACGTAGCCCAAACTGTGGTGTGGTTTGATGTCAAGATTTAATAAAAAAAAATTACCCAAACTCTTTGCACAGTGCCGGGGCATAGTTTATGTTCGTTCAATTCCATCTCTGGCATTAGAAGGTCGTGAAGAGAAAGCCCCAAGTCTGGGGAGCTTCCTGCCCCAGGCCAGTTACTTTGTTTGCTTGTTTGTTTTTAAAGATAATGTGTGTGTGTGTGTGTGTGTGTGTGTGTGTGTGTGTGTGTGTGTGTGTAAGTGGCTAAGGAATCTAGAAGAGGTTGTCAGAAACCCTGGAGCTGGAGTTACAGGTAGTTGTGAGCTGCCCAGTGTGCTGCTAGGAATTGAACCTGGATCCTTCACAAGAGCAGGACACCGTCTTAAGCACCAATTCATCTCGCCAGTTCTCAATAACTATTAATACATTCTCCTACTTCTCCAGCTGGCTTTGAACTGTGTGCATTTGATGCCCCGAAGTCTCAGCTTGCTTAGCAAAATGATCCTTTATCACTTGATAAGATATACTGTTCTGGACCCATCCTAACCTGCTGGATAGAACTTGTGACTTGTGGTTAGGAAATCTAGACCTCACTCATGACCAGGCACCCAGTCACTGTCCATTTCTGGTCAAGCCTCCTCTCTTACTTGAGCATGGCTTTTCTAACAAAAAATGGCAACTGCAAAGTTTGTTATCCCTGCGGGGTGGGGACTTAGTCACAGTGCCTGTCCCTCTGGGCTGAACGCTGTCTCATGCGTGTGCACTGGCACAATGCAGGAGCGGCAAGTCTTTCCTGTGCACGCGCTTAAGGGACCCAGAGGCACTAAGGCATGTGGGTGAACGCAACAGAAGTGTAACCCAAGGGACAGCACCCCTCACAAGACCACAACTCTGAAAATAACACTCATTTCTACTTACACGAGTGATGCCGGTGTGAACATACCATGTATATTAAGATGTAAGCTTTACAAGTGAAATCATAGCGTTGTTAGCTCCGAGACCAATAGCTCCTTGTGCAGTCTGGGCCCCCTCCACTGAGAGCCATGTTGAAAGGAAAGAACTTACTATACTTCTCTGGACGTCCACACCCACTCACCCCAATATAGTTACATATGTATTTTATTTTTATGAATGGCTTATCACATGAATGATTCTGAAGGTTGATAAGGGCTTTTTTTTTCCACTTAGTAAGACACATGGAGCAATTTTCTCCTTCATCTTTCAAACTGAACAAGGTATTATGCAGGTATTATATGCATGGTGCATATGATTTATCTATGATGAGAATTCAAGTTTTTACATTAAAGTTTTCCCTTTTGCAGGGCTCATCCTTGACTATCACTTTTATAAACATCTGTGCATATTTTCTATAAAGATAATGAGAAGAGTAAAACCACAACATCTATAGGTTAAATCCACAATGGAACATGAAATGCCATGCCTTTAGTCCCTAACTGGTGTTAAGAGGAAGACTGAATCAAAAGTATATTTAGGGAAACATTATGATCAGGGGGACTGAGTGGAGGTTGCATATACTATGAATTAAATTCCCGAGCAGAACTTTGTACTAGTCAAATATTAGTCTGTGGTTTTTTTATACATTCAAAATATGTGTGGAACCATATCATTCAAAATATGTGTGGAACCATATAAGTTTCATATTATATTTTAAGATCTTTATAGAATCCTTCTGTATTTAAAGTTTCTTCGCCAAAAACTTTTCGGAAATTCCTATCACATGTTATATTATATAACTAATAAAAGCCACATGGTGTTGGCAGATGACCCCATAGCTACACAGGACAAAGTAGGTCCAATCAGGCCTTAGTAGGAGCATGAAAATCCTAAAGGAGGCAGCAATGTAAGGCGGCAGGGAAATGTCTTGTTGCCAGGCCCAGGCCCACCGTTATGTGACCAGTAGCTATCACCTGTCAATTCAGCCTTCAGGTTTGCCCACCGTCAGGCCAGTCCTTGGGACCCTCCCTCAAGTTTCACCTCAGACCTGAGGTTCAGCCCACACAGCCCCAGGCTTCAGGCCTGCTCTAGTGCAGTGTGACACTTGAAAACACTGGGAAGGGGTACCTACTGACACGTCCACCGTACCCTGGCTCATCCAAGTTGTGCTGATTCGAATGTGAAATGTCTCCCACAGGTGTGTGTTTAAATGCTTGGTCCCCAGATGCTGGTGGTGTTTCAGGAGGCAGTGCAACACATCTCAAGAGTTAAAGGCCAGACTGGTCTCCTGGCTGCTCTGGTGCTATACCAGCCACCCCCAAACCCCTGTCACTCCCGTCAGAAGATAGTCCTGCCACGATGGACTGTGTTCTCGAAACTGTGAGCCAAATGAAGCCTTCCTCCCTGGAGGTGCTGTCAGGTGTTCTGCTACAGAGATGAGGAAGTAACTTACACACTAGAATGTCCCACTGCTAGGTCATCCCTTAAGGCCCTAGGCTGTAGGTACCAAGCCAATCTTTATGCGTGTGGATGCAGGATACCCACAATCCAAGCCCACTTCATAGATTCAAGACGTTCTGGCAGGCCCCACTGGTTGATTCCTATGGATTCAAGCTCCAAGTCTATCCCTGAAGACTCAGGCTCCATGACAGTCTCCATGGTTAGAGGATCCACCTCCGTGGACTTGGGTCCCAGGTATGTCCAGCACACCAGGCCTCTATCTCAGCACCACACTGGCCTCTGCAGACCCAGGCTTACTGCTACCACAGGGGCAGTTTAGCACATATGAACTTAGGCTTCAGATCATCTCCAAAGGACCTAATTAACTAATTTGCCCTAGTAGATCCAGACATGATGAGCTTTCCCAGAATCTCTGGACTGGCTGATGAAGCGCTTTTCCAGATAAAAATAGCAAATCATTCTATAAATTAGGAACCCCCCACCACCACAGAAAGCCAATAAGGACACAGACTTTAACTTCATTTGAGACCAAAGTGACCAAATTTCCAACCAATTGTAAGTACATAGAATCAAATTTGAATGCTCTTGAATATGCAAAATGTCCAGGAAGAAACTGACCATGATCAGATATGATTTATCACAGAGATGCAAGCATGGTTTAACATATCAAAATCCATAAACAAGATGTAGCACATTAAAACAGTGAAAGGCAAAACTCATGTGATCATCTCAGTAGGTACAGAAAGGAATTTGACAAGATCAGTATCTTTTCATGATGAAAAATTTCAACAAATCAGGCAAAGAAAGAACACAAAAAAGGTCACATACTATAGCAAAGAAATGGAATCAGCCTAGATGTCCATCAACAGATGGAGAATGAAAATGTTGTATATAGATACAATGAAATTTTATTTAATCATAAAGAAAAATGAAACTGTGCAATTTGCAGAAAAATGGATGGAACTAGAAAAAATATTCAGTGAGTTAACATAGGCTCAGAAAGACAAACATGGCGTATTTCTCTCTTGTATATGGGGATCAAAGCTTCTAATGTTTACATATGTATTTATGTGGGAGTGGGGACAGTCAGGCAAAACAACTATGTTTGAAAATAATCTAAGGAAACTTACTATTTTGCATGCTACAATACATTACATACAAGTGTGTGTGTGTGTGTGTGTGTGTGTGTGTGTGTGTGTGTAAAACATACCCACAGCTAACATCAAATACTCATTGGTGAAATGGTCAAAGTTTTTTTTTTTTGAGGCCAATAAAGTTGAACAAAAATAATTCTCACCACTTCTATTCAGCATAGAACTGAAGTTACAGCTACAACAGTCAGGCAAGAGAAGAAAAAAAAGTCACTGGAAAGGAAATCGTTAAATTGTCTGTGTTTGCGATGACATTCAGATATACAAAGCCCTAGAGACACCAAAAAAAAAAAAAGTCCATTTGAACTAATAAGTAAATTCAGTGAAGCTGGAGGGTCTGAAGTGACTTTATATAAATCAGTAGTGTCTCTATACACCAACAACTTACCTGAAAATAAATTGAAAAAATAACCCCATTTACAAAAGCTACAAGAAATAATAAAATTCTGAGGAATAAATTTACCAAAGAGGTAAAAGATCTCTACTATGAAAACTACTTACAGCACTGATAAAAGAAATTAAAGATGGTGCAGGCAAATAGAGACATCCCAGGTTCATATAGTAGAAGAAAGGACACCATTAAAATGTTTCCACTACCTGAGATGACCCGCAGATTCAAGGCAAGCCTTAGCAAAATTCCAGTAATTGTTTCTACAGGAATGGAAATTCCATCCCAAGGGAATGAAGAAGAGATTGGTAAAAGCTGAGGCACCTCTCTCATTCTCAAAAAAAAAAAAAATCCTCCTCATCACTAGTCATCAGAGAAATGAGAAATGCCAATTAAAGCCACCATGATTGTATTACCTTGTACCTCCTAGAATGTCTATAATTTGAAAGAAGGTGAAAGATAAGTTTATTAGTCACTTTCTCATTATTATGACAAATACCCAACAGGAAGCAAGTTAAGAGAGGGAAAGTTTATTTTGGCTGATAGTTTGGGGGTACAGTCCACCATGGTGCGGAAGTCATGGTGGTTAGGGAGAGCAGGAGTGAAAGTCCACTTGCTCACATCTGGATGGATCAGGAATCAGAGAACTAGGAACGTTATCACTCATCTGGCTTGCTCCTTTGCTTTAGGCTGGGCCTCCATCCCATGGAATGGTGCTATTCCAGTTAAAGGTTAGCAGAGGAGGGGAAGCGAGGGGATCTTCCTTCCTCAGTTAATACCCTCTGGCTCTGGACATGCCCTTACAGACAAAGTCACAAGTGTGTCTCCTAGAGAATTTTAAACTCAGTCAAGTTAATAATGAAGATTAAATACTGCCCTTGTATCCTTAGTGAGAATTAACTATAAATTAATATTGAGGCTGTAGAAAACCTGTGCAGAGGTTAAAAAATAAATAAATAGGAAAGAAAGAAAAATATCTGAAATGAAGTAGGTATGAGTGTGAAGGATGTGGAATAAATGTATCAATGAGGATCTGTACTCCATGTTCACTGATCCATTAGTTATATTCACCAAGCTATGAAATCAAGCTAAGTGCCCAAAGACGGTATGTAAAGTGAAATAAAACAGGCATGTGACCTTACTTATATGCAAAATCTAAAAAGAATGATCTCACTGGATATGGTGGCACATGCCTTTAATTCCAGTACGTGGGGGGCAGAGGTGGGTGAGTCTCTGTGAGTTCAAGGTGAGTCTGATCTACATGGTAAGTCCTAGGACAGCCAGTGCTATGTGGAGAGACCCTGTGGCAAATAAAATAAAATAAAATAAAATAAAATAAAATAAAATAAAATAAAATGAAAAAAAAGAGTGGTCTCATGGAAACAGAGACTAGGATGGTGTGTGCCAGCGGCCAAGGGTGAGGAAGGTGGGATCTTTGTTCAGAGGATACAAAATTTCAGCTACATAGGAAGAATAAGTTCAGTGATTCTATTGAACATTATATGATATACCTAATCACAATAGACCATATATGTTATATAAGTTATAAATATATATTAAATATTTGAAAATTGCTACAAGTGGGACTGGAGTCAGAAGTTAAGAGTGAGACCTTCTACTGCTCTTCCAGAGGATCTGAGTTTGGTTCCCAGCACCCACATTGGGTGGCTCACAACCACCCATAACTCTAGCTCCAAGTCAGTCTGATGCCTCTAGCCTTCGTGGGCACCTGCACTCATGGCCACATACCCACTCATGGCCACATACCCACTCATGGCCACATACCCACTCATGGCCACATAATTGAAAACAACCAGAAGAAATCTTTAAAGAAAAAAATTGCTGCGAAGTTTTATGGTGTCATTACAAAAATTAAGTGAGATCGTGCATGTTAATTAACTCAATAGCCATTCTATAATATGTACATTATTTCAAATATTCATAAATATTTATGGTTTTATTTGGTAATAAAAATTCATATTTTTTGGCAGTGCTGGGGATCATACCCAGGGTTTTTCATATGCTGGGCAAGTTATTTATGACTGAGATATACCCCTGCACCATTTAAAAAAATAAAAATAAATACTAATTGATTTATTACTAGGTTTTTAAAAAAAATCACACTAAAAGAGAAATGAAAGGTGTCTAGTACTTTGATAATTGATCTTTTTATCCAGTAAGGAAGATACAACAGCAACTTAAAGACTACACAGAATAACTTGGAATTTTTATGTAAAGGAAGGTGAACTAAGGCATTTTAAAACTTATTTACATTTTAGCTTTTCTCTGACAGACAATATCCACTTTTTACACATCATAGGATCTGTCCAAAGCTGTGCACTGGGTATAAAATCCTTTTATCTAATGCTTTCCACATGGAAATTTTGCCCTGTTATTAAAGCTTTCCAATTCACCAAGACTGACTCTAACTCATGCCAGGAAAGACAACCCTTGCGTTGGCAGCAGTATTTATCACTCTCTCTCAGTCATCTGTTATTTCCAATCACATTTTCACTAAATAAATTATCAACTGAGATTTCATTCTGGGATATAAAATTATTGACTGAATCTGGCAGTGTGTTACAATAGCCACATCAACATGTAGTGACCTCAAGGCCTGCAGACGCAGCCCTGCTTTCCCCCCAAACAGTCTCAGATTTAAGAAAGGCAGGGAAGGCTGGATAATTACTCCATCTGTAAACTGTCATGCAGGCATGAGGACACCCAGCATGTCGGGGCACACTCTGATCCCAGCACTAGGGAGCTGAAGACAGGAGGATCTCTGAGATTTGCTGGCAGCCAGTCTAGCTGAGTCACTGAGCTTCAGTTCAGTGAGAGAGCCTGTCTCAAATGTAAGGTGGAGAGCAATACTGACCTTTGTAGTCGATATGCCCACATGGGGGGAAATACCCACCCCTCAAAACGCATGCATATGCTAGAGAGAGTTAGGAGGAGAGGGAGGGGGGGAAAGGTGGGAAGAAGGGAGGGGAAGGGAAGACAGAAAGAGAGGGGAGGAGAGGAAAGAGGAAAAGGAAGAACACTAAGGAAGTCAGCAAGTATCCAAGTGACATTTGAAGCTAAGTCTTACAAATTCCACCCCCTGCTCTTTCCAACCTAAGCAGACATAGCTCTTTGCCCCTTTCAGCTCCAGGGCCACCTGTCTTAATTCAGGAGCATAAAAACTTGCGTCTAAGTTGATGAATTCTCCCAGATAAACCGTCTCAGCTGAATCTGGCCCTGGATGTGGCCATGTGGACAAAGTCACCATTCTCTGAGGAGTAGACACAAGCAGGCTCTTAGCTCATACATTCCCATCACATTCCCCAGCAGGGAGGCTGGCAGGAGCTGTTGGGGTTTCCAGCCAGCCAGGAGGATGCCAGGCAAATACAGGAGCCACAGAAGGAAAAACAGAGTCTGCTGCCTCTCTCAGGGGAAGAGCTGGAGACTGAATGCTAGCTACCAGTATCAGATCAAAGGTGACTTGGGGCAGCGGCACCAGTGGGACGGAGCAGTAGTGGTTCTTCCCTGAGGACCTCCTCCTCAGTGGAGCTGGTGCCGCAGACACTTGGTCTGCAGCTGGCCTGACTCTCTCCATAGCCTTGTTGCTACACTCTGACACAGAGTGGTCTGCCACGAGCATTTCCTGCACTGAGATCAGAGCATGAGCATCATTTTGGACATCAACAGTGGTCCAAGATGTGGAGCTTAAAGAGTCCACTGGTGGTTCAGTATAGTGTATTCATGCAGGGTCAGTACACCAAGGTTCAGGGCAGGAATGAACACAGACCCTCTTACCTCAATAGCAGCAAGGTCATCTGGTGGTCTTAAAGAAGCTACATCACATCCATTCACCCATGCAATGCTAGGTAGCATAGTGTGAGCACACGTGCATGCACGCACACATGCACACGCACACACACACCAGATCAACCGTCAGGTCTTTACAAACCTGAGATTGATTCCAGGACCACGGATGACACTATCCCTCTCAAGGGTGCACCAAATCAGCCAGTCTGCAGCATAGAGCACCCTCTGTAGCTGCCACAGAAAGGAGCATTATCTGGCATGACTGGCTAAGGGTGGGCTATAATACTTCAGGAGGCAACAAGCATTGGAAGATGTCTTTCTGAAACTGTCACTGAGAAGACTACAAATGCCCCAGGCCATCATCTAGATGGCTTCCTGCAACTAAATTCATGTCCCCATCTACTGTGATGCTGAATTTTTAGAGTGAATTCTTGGAAATCCATTAATAATGTAAAACACGCCCCTCCCCTTCTCAGTTCAGCCTTCTCTGCACTCACAGTGGAAAGGGGTCAGCACCAAGAGTCCAGTGGCCTTCTTTCCCAAGAACTATGATTTCAGCACTTCCTTCCCCGTTCTGGGGCTAGAAAAGCAGCTGGGGTAAGAAGCTGCATTCGACAACCCAGGACTTCCCAGTCCTCTTTGTATCACAGCCAAGAGAAAATATGCTCATCTCCCTGGGGAACACGTAGAAGGTTGCTTACCCTTGTCATAAAACAAAGCTACAGATAGTGCATAACTACTGTACCAAAGAGGAAGGTGTGGGATACGTCATGTCTGAACTGTATTTGACCATGCAGCCTCCCCATGAGGATTCTGCGGACCCTGTTTTGGGAAACACTTCATAGTGGATTTAAATGAGCAAAGGCACTGCTCTAATGTCCCTGTAACTGCCATAGCTAGTAGGTCTGTGCCTCTTCCGACAGAGAATTCACCCATGGCAGCCCAGCCTCTCCAGGCACCCCGGCTGCCCAGCTCATGGCAGGGCCGGCCATAGGACCTATCTTCCCCAGATGATCCTGAATGGTTTGATTTCTGTTGCTGTGATAAACACTGTGCCCAAAAGCAACGTAACGGAGGAAAGGGTTTATTTCAGCTCATCCTTCCAGATTACAGTCCACCATGGAGGGAAATGGGGGCAGGAAGTCAAGCAGGAACCATGGAGGGATGCTGTTTACTAGCTCACTTGTTCACTTGCTCACTCGTGCTCAACCAGCTTCCTTATACAGAGCAAGGCACAGAGATGCCTAGGGATGTTGCCTCACACGGTAGGCTGGACCCTTCCACATCCATCATCAGTCAAGATGACCCTTCACAGACATGGCCAGAAGCCAATATGATCTGGCCAGTTCCTCAGTGGAAGGCTCCTTCAGAAGACCCTGTATATATCAAGTTGCCTGCTGAAGCTAACTAGTACACTGAGTCTTGTGCAATTCAGCATCTTCCCCAAAACACCTTTCTCATTTCCAACATGCTCCACTTCTATAGGTTTTGACATGAGGATGTACAAAATAATCCAGCCAAGTAAAACGGGGGCAGGCAGGGGGAGGGGGACAACCAGAGAAAGAGCAAAGGACTCATTACCAAGTCAAATGCTTCCATCGGCATCTCAGGTTCCTCCTCCAGAGAGTCCTCATAAGAACTGCCCTGCTTGTCACTTCTGAGGTTTGGGTGTTTCCCCAGTAGCTGTGGGTTTACCCAGCTTTGGGACCACTCTGTATTAATGTGACTCTCCTGCCTGCCTCCACACACATCTCTCTCTTTCTAAAGGGAGTTGAATGATACTGCAGCAAGGCTAAATTTCCAACTGAATTTCCAAAGGGCCAAAGAGAACTGTGGGCATTTGGGCTGAGGCAGCTGAGCCCCTGGATCACACATGGCGAAGCAATCCTGGCCTTTACTGTCTACTGTTTCTAGACCTTCTACAGTTTAAAGTCGTATAAAGTTTACTTTTCCATCTGGACTTTGAAAATTGGCCACAGTCCGTTGGGATGGAATGAAATGACCTTTTTAACAAAGACTGCTGATACCTTGCATCAGTGTTCCAGAGCAGTGTGAAAATGATTGTGAGGTGAGGTGTGGGCATACAGGGTCTTTGGCAGGCTCTGAGTCAGATGTTCACCTGTTCTTTGTCCTTCCCTCGTGCCTTGACTGTAGACCACCTTCTCCCTAAACCCATCCAGTAGTTAACTATCACATTTTCACCTCCATTTGTCTTGAGTCCCTCCTGAGGTCAGGTTTCAGATGTCCCCTGTCACCTGCCTTATAAAAAGTCAGACAGTAAACATCTTCAGCCTGTGAACTATAAGGTCTTCATGGCAACTACTCAACTTTGTCATTGTAGCACAATAAATGCCACTGATAATATGCAAACATACGATTGTAGCTGTGTGCTAATAAAACTTTATTGATGTGGGGCCAGATTTTGTGATAGGCCATAGTTGGATTACCACTACTTTCCATTTTGTTTTATCCTCCCCCACTTCCTTTTCATTTTGAATCCCAAGAATATGAATGAGGTGTTAAAAAGGCAAGCTATTTGTCTTGTTACTTTTGGATAGCGCTCTTGTTTTTTTATACTTCAGAAAGTACATCTTGTCTTGTCTTTGTAGGTGGTTATTTAAATTGAAAGCAGCTGTGAAGAAAGGAACTCTCAGGGCACATTTGTTATGCCCACTAGTATGAAGTAGTGATTTTTAAATGTACTGTTTTTGTTTAGCTAGACATAAAGCTTACCAGTGTGCTGCCAGGTAACTTAGGAAAGCGTTCTACCCCTCACACTACCCAGGCACAGAATGGCAAGTGTTTTTTGCTGGAGAGAAAAAAGAAAGAGGTGAGGGAAGGAGGGAGGGAAAGACCGAAGAAAGAAGGGGGAGCTGGGGGAGAGAGGGAAGGAGAGGGAAGAAAAAAGAATGTAATTAAGTTGAACAACTTTGGAAGTGATGGGTGCTTCTAGACTGTAACATGAATATATTTCCTTAACCTCTCAAGATCTTGACTGTGAAACCTTCTCACAGAACCTGAGCTTCCTGGGGGAGAGGCAATCAGATAGGAAGACACCTGACCAAGGTACAGACAAGGAGCCCTCCTGTGTTTGCCCTGTCAATGGTGGCAGGTGACCCAAATGGCCATGTTAAGGTCACATGGCCTCAAGGATGTAACAGGAGCAATCACATCATCCTCTGCTCAGCCTGCGGTTAGAAGGAGAAAGGGTCCCTGACTAGTTCCTGGGGACCTTGTGATGCTCCCTACATTGGTTTTTGTTGAGGTGCTCAATGAAAAAAGTATCCAGACCAATCTCTGCAAAATACTCCTGATAAAATTCCAGGGGAAAATTTACAACAGTCTAATAACAGCATGATTTCAAGTTTGTTTAAAATCTTTATGTACTTACCTAGACCCATAAACCCGACCCTAGGAAAACATACAGTAAAATGTCAACAGTGGCTTACTCTATATGCAATTACACATAATTGAAATGTTCCACTTTTTTATTCCTTTGTGTGTGAGTATAAATGTATACATGTTTTGTGAGGGAGGCATGTACACAAGTGTGTACATGTGTGTGGAGGTCAGAGGTCAACATTAGCTGCCTTTCTCAGTTATTCTCCATCTTACTGTATTTTCTGTATTTCTTACATTTGTATAATGTATGTACATGCACAGTGTGCACACCGTAGTGTACATGTAGTGCTCAGAGGACAACATTCAGGATCAGTTCTCTGCTTCCACCACAACACGGGTCCTGGAGATTGAACTCAGGTTGCCAGGCTTTTGGTGGCAGGTGCCTTTATCTGCTGAGCTATCTAGCCAGTCCCACGCCTTTTTTGAGACAGGATCTCTCAGTGGGACCTGGGGCTTGCCAATTAGACTAGGCTAGCTGGCAAGCAAGACTCAGGGATGAACCTATCTCTGGGTCTCCAGTGACAAGGTTATAGGTGTGCTTGCCCCTAGGTTTTTACTTGGGGTCTGAGGAGCTGAACTCAGGTCCTCATGCTTGAGAGGTGCCAACTAAACCCTCTGTCCAGGCTTGGTCCCTTGCTTTAAAAAACTTGATCTACAATCAACTCGTTGCTTTTTTAGCTTTAGAAAATGACATCTTAAAAGATAAGGAAGCATGGGTACCTCAGCCTAACTTATAAACATAAGAAAGCAGTCTCTATCTCATGGCAGTTTGCCCATTTGCCCCGAAGTAGGCAGCCTCTCTGCCACATGGAAACTTCCAGATAAAACTCTGCTGCAGGCAAACGGAGGTGTGTAGGCATCATCGAAAGAGTCATTTCTCCAGGTTAGCCTAGGGGAGGTGCAGAGGTTCTGCAAGGATGATCCGGGGAATCTGTGGCTTCGGGGCTCCTCCTAAGATCCTTCTTTCTAGTCCTTCCAAGAGAATGTGCACTACCTGCTGCAGCCCAGCCCAGCCTTTCCCCTCTGCAGCTCAGATTACTGAAAAATACCTCAAAGCTAAATGAGCAAAGGACATGGCTTGGCTTTTTTTTTTTCCCAGCAAATTTTAAGAGATTGATTTCATTTGGAAAGCATTTCCCAAACAGGAGTTTCTTAAAGAAACATGTGTTTGAAAAGCATAGGAGTTCTCACTTCTTAATGGGGAAAAAAGCACCACTTTGTGTGTGTGTATATATATGTGTGTGTGTTGGGGGCGGGTGATAGCCAGAATCCAGAAGGCCCACTTTAGGTTTTATGGGCAGTAGCTCCATTATTTCATGGTACTGTCCTGATGCACATGGCATCTTTGCTGAAGAGGAGAGACCTGTGTGACAGTAGTCTTGGATTATGGCTTTGCTACTGGTGACACCGGACAAGTTCTGCGAGTCCCTTGATGTCTTTCTTTGTTCCTATCAGGGGAAGGAAAAGCTCTGAGGACCACAGTGATGCACTCACTAAGGAACACATTTAACCTTGCTTTGGAATTTATCATTTCTATCTTCATAATACACCACTACCCCAGACGCATCTTGGTGCCTCTTGGTCTCATCTTGGTTTCTTCAGGTCACTGTCAAGGCATTTGTGGCTGGCTATGTTATTTTTGCTAGAGCTGTATCTCTTCTTGCCCTGGATTCTCCAGAATAGGGGGTTCATTGTTTTTTTTGGTCAAAGGTATGCCTACCAGGAATGTTGGTGACCTAGGAAAAGCTTTGTCCATGGTGATTATTCATCCCTCCTTTCCTACAACTCCTTTTGTTGTGATAGTCAAGCACATACTAATGGATTCCATTTAAATGGAAAGACTTAGGTCTCTTGTTTTGGTATATGTTGCTTATCTTCTTTTATTCTGTTCTTGAAGAATCTACCATAACTCATAGACTGTGATATAAGGAGAGTGGATTGAAAGTGCTTATTCTAGCTACTTGAACATATGGAATTTTAAAATACATAGATCTTATTTACTCACACATATATGATAGAAATAATGAGTTCCTTAAGGAGTTTATAGTGTGTGTGTGTGTGTGTGTGTGTGTGTGTGTGTGTGTGTGTCTCATTTTGGCCAAAAGAGGGCATTATGGCATATGTGGTCTCCATGAAACAGTGACATTCCAGGAGCCCCAAACTATGACAAGTAATTTTTGAACATTGGTTCAATTTCTTTCTTTTTTTTTTATATATGTTCAAAATTGCCAAGCAACAAGAATGCCAAAGGCCCATGTTGGGTTAGGTCTTGAAGAATTTGTGATCTGCCAAGGGCACTCAAACCCATTACCCCATGTATAAATAACTACAGGAGAGTATGGTATAGCTAGCAACATGAAAGTGGACCCACAGAAGGCTTATGAGGTTGCCAGACAGTTGGACATGGTGACACATGCTTAGAATCCCAGCACTCAGGCACTGAGGCAGCAGATCAGGAATTCAAGGCTAGGCTGGGCTACGCTGTATATTTGAAGCCAGCTTACAATACATGTCTTAAAAGAAAGAAGTTCAGAGAGAGATGTGAGAGAATGACACTCTAATAGAAGAGAGACCATGGCACAGACTTTGAGATGAGAAGGAGAAAAATGTGCTGGAGGAAGAACCAGGAGCCAGCATATTTTGTGATCAAGCCTGTGGTGCATAAACTGAGCGAGACTGGAGATATACACATGGTGGGTCTGGCCATGCACTACTGGCTGTCGATGAACTTTTACTATGTATTAAGCATGAGTCTAAGAACTGTCTGGCACCATTATGTCTTCTCACCCTGTGGTCAATCATATGTTATACATGAGGAAACTATATGTGGCCAATCAGGCTTCCTGAAAGGGGGACTCTGAGAAGAGATGAGCATATAAGAGTTTTCAGAGAATGCTCCTGGCATTAGAGGCATACCTAGGCACATGAGGGCCAGAGGGGATGGAGGACCAGGCAAAAGGTGAAACCGACTGTAATTCCAACTTCACTGGGGCCCTAGTCTTGCTCATGGGACACTATGAAGCTAAGTCCCTTTGGAGATGTTCCAAGATAGGATGAAGGGCCCTGGATTTCCTAATCCTGGGTCATGCCTAGTCATTAACTACAAATGCTTGTGGGGCGTTTACCCACCAACCCCACAATTCCCCAGAGTTTTCTTGAGTGTGAGCAGCAGGAAATATTAGATAGAAGGATTTATTACGGAGATAAACAGAAAATAAAGGATAGCCTCGAGAAGGCCTGGAACCTTTTCCAACAGGCCCCGACTGTCTCTGCCCCAGGGTTTTTATAGAGACACCAAGGGGTGGAGCAAAAGACCTCCTCCCCCAGCACAGCCAAGTGCAGACCATCTCAGACACCTGCACTCAGGCCTGTGGTCCTAATCATCCTCTATGAGGACCTGCTGGGTAAAGCCACGAGGAACCCGAGAACGGGCTCCCACAAATGCCCCAGCAAAGGGGAGGTAAACCAGGGCAGGTTCCAGAAAACTCAGCTGAGGACTGTCCACTTGTAACCCTCCAAGAAGCTGGGCATAGACCTTCCAGTCCCAAAGCCAATATGGTTGGTACAATGCAGAGTCCACTACACTGAGTTCAAGAAGCTTGCTCGCCCGATGTGAGAGCATTTCGAAGCAGAAAAGGCAAGGTTAGAAACTAGGGCAGCTGTCTGTAAGACTGCATTTAACTGTTTTGATGCACTGCAGTACAGGTGGCTGGCACTAGATGAACACAGTCCCCCCCCCCCTTCAGCATGTAAAGGACACTGGTCCTGAGATCCTTCCTCAGATCCCCAAATCTACAGATGCTCAAATTCCTTATGTATAATGTAAAGTGGCACAGTAGTTTGCATATGGCCACAGTATTTGCATATGCCCACATCTGGAGTATGTAGAATACCTAACACAACAGGTATAGATAGTTGCTGTGCTCCGTTGGTTTCAGAATGACAGCAGGATAAACAGTCTGTACATGCTCCAGTACGGAAGCACCTACAGAAATCTCCTTACGAAGGACACAAATGGAGCAAGGGGAACACGTCTCACATGACATCTGTCAGAGACAGACTAAGGGTCTGAGAGACGGTGTCAGGCTACAGCCGGGGAAGCTCATACCCCATTCATGATCCAGGGGAGTGCTTAGCATGTGGCAAATGCAAATTTTTATTCTGGGAACTTTCTGGATTGTTTTTTTCTATTTTTGATACATGGTTGGTTGAATCTGATGGGGGGAACACACAGACACAGATCCTGCAGATACGGGAGACTGTTTCTAAGCAGAGGACAGTGATGTTCAAACCTTTGCTTGCTAGCACAGCTCTTGATAATAGAGAACAGGGGGAGCAGACAGCTCAGAGTGGCGAGAAGACCTCTTGGTTCCTTCTAAGAGTGGAATCTAGCTTAGAGCACAAGACTCAAGAAGTACACAGAAAGAGAAAGCTCAATCTCCACACTCCTGTGCCCTCTGCTCCCAGGATATAGCCATTGTCACCTCAGAGAGAGCATACACGTGTGTAAGCATAGGCACACATGGAGATCAGATCCTATGGCCCTCATTATCACAGTGTCCACATCATTCTGCACTGTGCTTTCTATATTAACACCATGGCTTAGACCTTGCCTCAATGATGTTCCTATGGAGCCACATTATTCCCTTAAAGACACAAGATATAAAATAAAGCTTTTCCATCATATAATGACTTACCTTTTTGTTCTTTTTCATAACACTGGGAATCAGACTGAGTATCTTATGCTTGTTAGTCAAGTATCATTAAGTTGCACTCTGAACCCTACTATACTTTTGAACCAGATCTCTTTTGATAAACATTTAAAGATGTTTTCAACCCTTAAAAAAACTTTTATTTGATGCTGCATTTTAAAAAATACATTTTGGAGACAAAGTCTCTTGTATAGGCCCAGTCTTGCTTCAAACTGATGATAACCCTCCTGTTTCAGCCTCCCAAACGCGGGGATCACAGGCTTGTGTTACTCTGCCCAGCTGTTTTTAAATAACAAATGATGGGATATAGCACATGTTTAGCATGTTCTGAGACCATTGAGTTTAATTCTCAACACCCCCAAAAGGAAGTAAATACAAACAATGCTAGAATATGTTTGTATACCTACCAGTTTGCACATGTGAGTGCATTGCTGTGACATGAAGTCTCAGAATTACTAGGCCAAAGGATACACAGTTTTTATTTTGAGAGAATCCAACTGCTCTTCACGGGGGCCTGTACATTGTCCAGTAGAGTCCTGTTGCCCCAAATCCTGACTCAGTCTAATATGTGAAGGGGGGGGGGCGGGGGCGCGGGTGAGGATGCAGCTTGAAGGCAGAGCACTTGCCCGAGGCCCTAGGTCTAATCCTTACTATTCCCTACCATCCGCTAGTCTGTAGAAAATAATAACCTGTCGTGGCTTTAAACTGCTTTTATCTTCACTACGGGAAGTTCATTCCTTCCTGCCGCCAGTGAACAAATATTTAGAATATATTTTAAATGCAAAATCTTACAAGGAAGAGCCCAGTGAGGCTTCTGTTTGTATCTGAGGCCATGTGGGACTCCCGGGTGGAGGGAGAAGGTCATGGTGAAGGCCATTGCCTGTGTTGTAGCTTCTGAGACTCACCTGCCTCTCCCTCTGCGGTGTTTCTGTCCCCAGCTCATGTGCTCCTCGGTGCAGAAGGCCCTGTTTGAGGAGGAGGACCACGTCAAGAAGCTGCAGCAGAAGGTGGCCACCCTGGAGAAGCGCAACAGGCAACTCCGTGAGCGGGTGAAGAAGGTCAAGAGGTCTCTGAGGCAGGCGCGGAAGAACAGCCGCCACCTGGAGCTGGTGAACCAAAAACTCAATGAGAAGCTGGTGGGCGCAGGTGTTCAACAACACATCAATGCCCTGGGCCGGGAGCCCGCGCGCGCCCCCTACCTGCACGGGTAGCAGGTGCAGGCGGATGCCGGCCTGCCTTGCCCGTCCCAGCGGAGTGAATAAAAGCGGGTTCTGTAACATGCACTTACTTCAAACATTATAGGAGGTACCCGTTAGACATTTGGTAGCATCTAACAGGGTAAAACGGCAAGCCTTAGTTTCTTTCCCATCGGGTGCTGGCCTTACTGACCACTCGGCTTCAGATCCTACATGTGGCATGCCCTTTTTCTGTCCTGGTGCCACCCACATACCTTAAAGCTCAGAGGCAGTGGGATCCCCCGGTTCTGGCCCATCTCGGGTCTGGCCCTCAGCCTCTAGGGAATCTCTTCATTGTGGAGAGATCATTCTAGAAAAGAACATACACGAAGATATGGTGGGGCTCTGTTTTTAATTTCAGAAGAGAGTCAGTGTGAGTCTCAGCAACCAGAACTGGCACAAGCAGGCATTCTGGAGAGCCGTTGTTCTAGAGAACATTCTGGAATGTTCCGCTGAATTTGCCCATGGTTTTAGAAGCAGGGCGCCTACATGCAAATGTGCAGGGCACCCGTAGTCAAGTCAGCATTTCCCTCACAGCTGAAGCATGTTAAGACTTAATGAGTTCATCACAGGTAAGGGAACTGAGCAGGGAGCTGAGCAGCTGGTAATTGGTAAAGATAAATTATATCAGTTTTCCAACCCCAGCTCCCCAGGGCTGACATGATACTCACAGGCTGTTTTAATCTAAAGAGCAATTGTTTTTGTGGACACACCATCTTTCATGATGCTGAGAGTCACAGTAGTATCTCCTGCTTGCCTGGCAAGTCTCTACTGCCGAGCTGAACTCTCAGCCCTACTGTACTTTTGAACCAGATCTCTTTTGATGGACATTTCAAGATGTTTTCAACCCTTGTTCCCAAATTGGAGTTTAGTTCAGACACTGTGGAGTCTTAACTCTGTTTGCTCAGCCTGCCACATCTTCGAGTTCAAGGTCAACGACCCCAACACACTGAGATTGCCTGCTCTGCAAATAAATACATCTCCCTGCCTGGTGGGATTCAGTAAGGGCTGTGTTCTCACCCAGGCTCCCAAAGGGTTTTGTCCAGGTATTCCAACCCAAGCTTCTACACATACCCCAAGCCCCTATCCCAGAAACACACACATGCTCTCTGCCCAGGTTCCCCACAAAAAGTCTGTGCATAGCCTGATAGAAATATTTGCATAACAGTGTACTTTCGTTTAATTAATTCTTTAACAAAAAGTTTTCTTTGGAAAGAAAACTTCAAGGCAGTTCAATAGAGCGCTGTCACTGTCCTTACCACTGCCAAGGTTGATCACTTCTCAGCTGTAGTATTCAGAAGTCAGTTGTGCGACTGTGCTTCATCTCCCCTGTTGACCGCCCTTTAGACCAAATGCCCTTCCATGTTGTCCCTTCGATAGAAAGAATCCTTTGGCTCTACAATGTCAACCACCCAAAGTCCACTCCAGACACATGAGGCTGATAAAATGGCCGTTACTGTCACACTGCTACCTTTCTGCTTTTAGGAAGTCCAGGCACCTCTCTGAGAAGTACCATGTATTGTAGAGTATTACGCCCTTGGCTGCACTGGGGATGATGGGAACTTCTATTTGGGGACCAATTTTCCTCCACAGCCCCTTTAGCAGTGCTATTCATAATTTGCTACGTAGATGTGCCTTTCTCGTTAATTCTCCCTGGGAACATTTCATTAGAGTGGTTTTGTTACCTCCCAAGAGAATGGCAGGCTTAGAGGTGACAGAGCTGGGACTCAGAGAAATGTGGAGGCCAAGATGCGTTATGTTCTGCTTTTCCAATAAACATGAGCAGTGATTCCAACAGCCGTGAGACAATAAGTGTGTCTTTGGATCAGGGAGGTTTCATGATTTCCAGCTTCAGCCTGGAAAAGTGATTTAGAGCCTTTGGGGAGACATCTGGGAGTGACCCTGGGACACTGAGGACTGCCCAAGCCTGCTCTCCTGCCATTCCCTGATGGATGTGGCCCAAGTCTCCCTCCCTCTGGGTTCCCATCTCTCAGCACACCTGTGTTCCTGCTCTTCTGCTCACGGGGGACAGGAGGTATCAATCAGTGTCTCCAAACATCTACTGAAGTCTTGTTAAAGGAGGCTTCCCGGGTCCCATCATCTTCTGCCTTGTTATCTTGCCACAGCTCTTGCCACCTGTCACTCACATGAGTGACACGTTTAATGTTCCATAAAGGACTGACTCCAAGCATCGCTCAGGACATGGCACACTTTCTCCAGTCTGTTCTAGACCCTTCTGTGAAATGCAGGCTACTGTCTCATTTCCCTTCAAGGTACCAGAAGACAAAGTGTCTATTCCAAAACTGCACAGTAAGCAAGAAGCAGGTAGACTCTCAAATCTTCAAACGACAGTCCCCAGGAAGGTCCCACTGGTGAAGTGTGGACATCGTCAAGTGTAGGAACGAGGCTTCATTAGCCCCACAGTATGTTGAGTGCCAATGTCTTTGGTGGCTTCCCATTCAGGACACTGTGCTGTACTGTTTACTCCCTTTTAAAACACTTGTTTTAAACACCAGGCTGTATTGCATACACATTGTGACCCCCACCTGGTAGAAATTACTGGAATCCATGCATCTGGAGCACAAGAGTTATCTAGTTTTGAAGAGACAGATTACAAAGTCAAATCACAATGACTTTCATTCAAATGGCAGGATCCACAACAATTCATAGTCCATGGGGTTTTGTTTTATTTTTTTTTTACCAAAATCAAGCACCCTAACTGCTATGGTGTCACACACCTGTAATCCTACACTTGGGAGGCAGAAGCAGGTGAATCATCAGTTTGAGGCCAGCCTGGGCTGTGTAGCAAGACCCTGACCCACATCTCTCCCCTAAAACCACAAAAGCACCCCAGCATGTATTAGGTTCTTTCTCACAGATTATCTCATTTAATATTCCTAATAATTTTATAAAGTAGAAAGCTCAATTCCTATTCTCCACCAGGAATCTAAGGTTTCAAGAAAGAAATGGCTCAAGGTGCATGACTGTGCAGGGTTAAACAAGCCCTCAGCTCTCCCTTCACTTCGCTCCGTACCTGCTCGTCTGTGTTAGCAGGACTGGGCTGTCATTCAGATGTGCAGTGCTGACACGCGCTTAATCCCTTCTTATTACTTCTGTTTTTTTTTTTTTTTTTTGGTTTTTCGAGACAGGGTTTCTCTGTGTAGCTTTGCGCCTTTCCTGGAACTCACTTGGTAGCCCAGGCTGGCCTCGAACTCACAGAGATCCGCCTGCCTCTGCCTCCCGAGTACTGGGATTAAAGGCGTGTGCCACCACCACCCGGCTCTACTTCTACTTTTTATTATCAACATTTACTGGAAAGGTTCCGTGCGAGTCACAACAAGGAAGTTTATCAAACTAGAAATGAGGGAGCGTGACTACAATCAACCATAGTATGTGATATACCTGTACATATGTGCTACGCATGTATACAAAAGTCACAAGTCAATCATTTTGTACATGAATATGACATAATCAACTTTCTTGGCAAGAGACCATTTGGTAGGATTGCATATAATTTTCTTATTGATCCCCATATAAATCTTTGGCCCCCCTTTTTAAAATCTACCATAAACCTTTTGCTTTAAATAAAATTCTAAGCATCTCCTTGTCTTCCACACAGAGTAGTTGGCTGTTCCTCCACATTATAAAGAAAGTACAACCCATCACTAGTGTGTGCCCTGAATTCTCTCACCTTCTTCACTCACGCTATCTAGGTCTGCCATCCTCCTCTTCTCCCACCATCGAGGAGAGAGGCCTGCTTCCAGTGCTCCATACAGGGTCTGCAAGATTCCCTTTTCCTGTGGTGACTTCATATGTGTTGGAAACAATCTCAGATTCACATGCTGAAGGTAGGACTTTCAGGAGGTAATTAGGAGTTGATGAGATGGGAGTGCTCTCCCAGGATGGTATTATCAGCCATACAGGAAGAGAGAGACCTGAGCTGGTACTACTGCATTGCTCAATATATGGTGCCCTCTACCATGTTATGATGGCCACCAGATAATCAGTACCATGTGTAATAAATAGTCCTCTATTAATGAATCACCACCTCAGGTATTTTATTATAGCAACAGAAAACAGACTAAAACATTTGATTCCAACATTCTCATCCTTAACCATAGATCTTCATTACTGGGAACTCCTGTCTTTACCTTCCAGACATTCTCAGACCTATTCACACCATGACAAAAGCCAAAAAGAGGCATGCTAGCCCCAAGCACAAGAGTGGTCCACGACAGACAGCCCCGATACTCCCTAAAATCATTATCTCGGTTCTGCCCTTTAATCCCCAATGAAAAATGTACATCTGTAAGTGCTGACTTCTACGGTCTACTTCTCACAACCTTCTCAGCCTGTGAGGACTGGGTTTTAGTCCAGGTTGCTGCTCTCAGGCAGCAGATGGCCTAAGTTCCTTTCTCCCACACTTATGAAACTATCAAAAAGAAACACTTGATATGATTCATTTGACATGATTCACAACTTATTACCAAGACTTTCTTCTTCCTTTATCACACCTCTTCTTCCTATCTCCCTGACCACTGATAAATGACTATACTAGCTTTCACCAACCAATTTTTAAACTTACAAATTCTAATGACAACAAAACTACCATTAATAAAATGCCTGTACGTGTAGTTATGCAATTCTAGGCTAGTGGTTCCCAATAGAACCTTCCGTAATGGAAATAGTGGAAATTACCAGCTCTTAGAATGTGGCTAGTGTCAGGGGCTGGAGAGGTGGCTGTGCAGTTAAGAGCACTAGCTGCTCTTTCAGAGGATCTGAGTTCAATTCCCAGCACCCACAGGACAACTCACAACCATCTGTAACTCCAGTTCCAGGGGATCTGGGACCCTCTTTTGGCTTCCATAGGACTGCATACATATGGTGCACAGATATACATGCAAGAAAAATTCCCATACAGATAAAATAAAAATAAATAAATCTTCAAAAAATTGACTAGTATTACTAAATAGCTAAGTTTTTGCTTAAGACTCATTAATTAAAAATTGTTTTATTTTATTTTTTATATAAGATCTGGAATACATTTTCTTTTGAAAGTGTTGGGTACTGGCATCCCTGGGAAGCACAGAAATAGGCATCCTATGATCTTCAGATCAGAGAAGCCTATGGGAAATCCTCTCTAGGGCACCAAAAACACATAGTATACTGAACTTCGAGAGACAACGTGAGTATATTAGCTGTAAAAGGAATCAGGGCCAAATAAGTTACCCAAGTGAGTGGTTATGGGATTGAACAGATGAAAAAGATGGTCCACCTAGTAAACATCAGACTGATCCCTATAACTGACATCAGTCAATCTAGATCTAGCAATCAAAAGTCTGATTTTAGTTTCTAATTTCAGGGACTCATAGCACTTCAACTGGTTCTAAGACCTACGACAGTTTACTCAGTCCCTCGAATAGAGGTCAAGAACCCTTGTGGAAGCAAGGTCCTGTGATAACACTGTAATATGTCTTAGTTTGCCTAGACTTGTACAAAGAGAGCTGTGGGTACTTACTAGGGTCAGTGTGTACAGAGCAAGGGAACCCTAAGGCCACCATGGAGTTATGGGACTGATGCTGAACTATATCTGAGACAGGAGTCAAAGAGATGCTGATGAATAAGGAAGGGGTCAGATAGTCTGGTGTCATGGCATAAGTCCATCTCATAGTAGGTCTCATTAGTCTTTGAACCCATTCTGAGTTTACTTTTCCTAGCTCTTGAGTAGATAGTTAAAACAGACACTCTGTCTACATTGTCAAAATGTCCACGTTCATTTCCTGAACCTTGGATCTAAGGCTGTTATGTCAGGAAACTTAAGAGGAAAACCTGGGTTTTCTATTATTTAGGAGTACCAAAGTAGATAAATAATAAAAAAAAATAAAACCACCAAGAAGTCAATATCCTACCAGAAAATAGAAACATTAAATTATTAAGAAGCATTTAATATGAATTCTAGAGTTGAAAAATCCAATAACTGAAATAAAATTTTCACAAGAGGAATTTAATGACAGATTCAGAGAAAAATAAAGATAAATCCATTGAGATTACTTGTCCAGGCACAAATTGAGAAATTAGAAATAATGGGGAAAATAAGTAAGGCCTAAGATTTATAGGTCCCATCAAGCAGACCAGCATCAAGTAGAACCATCTGTTCTGGTTCCAGAAGGAAAGGAGAAGGAAAAAGGACAGTAAGTAGATTGATGATTGCCAGGTGCTGGAATGAACGGAGAATGCTTCAGCATTCCTTTTGAAGGATAACAATGTTCTGGAAGCTGTGGGTGCAGCCCTGTGATAGTTAGCATGCATGGAGTTCCAGGATCATCATCAATGCCACAAAAGACAGTTTTAGAATCAATAATGATGTTTGCACAACATCATGAAAGTGAACCTAAACTCATATATATATATAAAATAACCCACTCAGTTCCTCTTGCCTTCTCTCCCTCTGTGTTTGTCATTTTCCTTATCGCTGTTTTAAAATAGCTGACAAGAGCAGCTTAAGGGGGTATGGGCTTATTCCGGCTCACAGTGAGGGGACAGTCCATCATGCCAGGGGAGGCAAGGCAGCAGGAGCCTGAGGCAGCTGGTCACACAACATCCACAGCTGGGAAGTAGAGTGATGAGTTTCTCCTTTTTATTTAGTTCAGACCCCTAGCCCACAGGACGCAACCATCCACAGGAGGGGGCTTTCTTTCTACCTCAATTAACCAAATGTAAAAACTCCCTTACAGACACAACCAGAGGTGTGTTTCCATCCTGCTTCTAAATCTAAATAAACTGACAATCAAGACTAGCCACCCCACCTTCAATATACTTCCTCACCCTAAGCCATATCCCATGCAATTCACCCAGAACCCAATGTCTTTGACTAGATCATATATTTTCTATCCCTTCTCTTTAGGCCTCTCTTTGTCCATCACTGATAAAATCCCATTTGTGTTTCAAACTCTTTCTCAAGTACATGATTCTTAATCTCCATAGCAACCATTATAGTTCCTTACATTTTTACAGTTTTGAAATACGTAGTGATTGAGAAGTCTTGGGATAGTCTAGCTAAGCCATTTGGAAAGTTTTGCTAAATGTCTTTTTTTTTTATTTAAAAAATGTAGTAAAAGATACAATACAAATGGTTAAGACGGCAAGTTTTGTGAAGACCCAGTTCAGAAGTGGTAAACGTATTTATACCACTGTACAAGAAGCAAGCATCTCAGAAACCTAATGCGAGAAGCTATTCTTAACCCTCCCTCTGCCAGTGGAATCTGTTTCTGCTTCCTCCATGGTCCTATGGTATTTGGGGGACATTCCTACTGTCTAAATTGACCACATTTCACTTCACAAATTTGTGAGTTCCCTGAGTAGGACTTGTGGCGAATTCACCACTGAATCCTCAGTGGTTAACACAACACAACATTAACTAAATACCTGAGGAGGGAAGAATGAAGCCAGGGAGGCAGCATCATGTGCTGAGCTTCCATACCTTAGAAGAACTAGAGAGATTCAGGGAAGGAGGCAGAAAAAGTTCATTTCTTGAGAACCCAGGCCCTCTGAGTAACCAGGTCCCAAGCACAGAGAGTTACAATCAGGGCAAGAACACACCCAGCCCACCCTTTTCCTTCTGGGGGTCAGAGCAACCTGACTATTGTTATAGTGCACAGGTTACACATTA